>NC_069503.1:801916024-802121914 GCF_027579735.1 Bombina bombina
AATGCAAATTGGATTTTAATACAAATGTGGTTCTCTAAAATATGTGTATTCTATTGTTCAGGAAATGAATAGTAAAATATTATATATTTATAAAACAAACAAAATAATGATGTGTAATCAATATTTTAAGATAATGAATAATTCAACAAATTTTAATACTGGAAAAAGTATTTTGATTTCTAAAATCATACTCTATTGTTCTCTTATATCCAATTTATAGATATAATAACAAATTAGATAGACATAATATCAATGTGAGGAACTAATATAACCAAACAAGATGTAATATTTGGCATTTGTTATTAAAATAACTCAAAAGGAATTAAAGGGGATCACATCATATTGATCAGAAAGATAGCTGAATACAAATAATGTTTATGTACATACATAAATTATAATACATCTATACTAATATGAAAATATTACAACAAATAATAGAGACTGAAATTAACTCTTTCATTGGATATACAGTATTTAGATACTTACAAATTACAGTAAATAAGTAGATGTTCTATAGAATACAAAAATAATGTTTTTGGCATTGCAGCAATCATATTTTTTTTTATAAAAATGTATTATAACGTAATAATAAATTAAATTTATTAAATAACATTTAATAAAGTTAGTTTATATTCAATTGAAATCTAAAGAATTATCGTTGTGTTACTTTGCATAAGCAAAATCGAAAATAAGAAAAGTGCATTTTTATTATTATCATCTATTTAAAAATTTATATTACCCATTTTTAATATATTAGTAATATCATATTTGGCTAAATTAGTAAGATTGACAAACAAATTTTGATAAAAACATTATGTTTGCGCAAACGATAGTCAGTTTTTACATTGCGGTTCTTTTGAGACAGAAGGAGCTTGATATCTTACCCAGCGGCGCGATCTTACAAATGGATACAATGAATGAAAAATAAGCGATCGCTACACCGCTAGCAATGTGCATGCGCTACTCGCGAACGAGCTCAGACTGGAGTGGGTTGAGTCGAGTCCAGCGCATGCGCACAATCGGCGACTGACGTCAGAATTGCCGGGCTAAACCCCTGTAGGGGAAACAGCGGATTGGATATTTATCGAGCAAGCTGGTGTCAATCAAATCAAGGAAAATGTCGGGCGGACGAAAGATTAGACACAGGACAATGTTTGAAAGGTAGATAAAGTTATATTTCGGCTTGATAATTTAAAATTGATGAATGAAACTTATGTTTTTTTTTTATAATAGCACACATAGCGCTAAGTAGTGTTATCAACTTTACCTTACCTTTAATACTTACCTTAACTCACTCTGGAGAGCGAGCTAACACAATCCTCTTATTTTCAGGTCCCTGGCCTAGCTAACAGGAGGCTTTGCGCACTCTGCACCCTAGACCTACAGGTGAACTTTTCACCTGTAGCTTCTAAACATTTCAATTCGTTTTAATGAAAATTAATATAAATGTTAAATGAAAATGTGCTAAATACGCTAATTAGTTTTCGCATGTCCTTTTTGCATTACTAACCACATATAACTATGGGCCCGATTATCTAAAGGTTCTGTAAGAAATTTCACCAGTACTAGAAAGCCCATGGTGAAATTCTTAAAGCTTGCGTTTGCCCTGAAAATAATGTGTCTTGCAAAGGGGCATGTGAATGAGATGCACAGATTAGAGGCTCACAAAAAAATATAATAATAATTTAATAAGGGTATAAAAACATAATTTGTGTAAGAAATTACCTGATAAATTCATTTCTTTCATATTGGCAAGAGTCCATGAGCTAGTGACGTATGGGATATACAATCCTACCAGGAGGGGAAAAGTTTCCCAAACCTCAAAATGCCTATAAATACACCCCTCACCACACCCACAATTCAGTTTAATGAATAGCCAAGTAGTGGGGTGATAGAAAAAGTAGTAGAAAGCATCAAAAAGGAACTGGAAATATAATTGTGCTTTATATAAAGAATCATAACCACCATAAAAAGGGTGGGTCTCATGGACTCTTGCCAATATGAAAGAAATTAATTGATCAGGTAAATTCTTACATGAATTATGTTTTCTTTCATGTAATTGGCAAGAGTCCATGAGCTAGTGATGTATGGGATAGCAATACCAAGATGTGGAACTCTGCAGAAGAGTCACTAGAGAGGGAGGGATAAAAATAAAAACAGCCATTTTCCACTGCAAAAATTAAATCCACAACCAAAAGAATACGTTTTTCTCATAAATGCAAAGAAAAAACTTAAAACATAAGCAGAGGAATCAAACAAACAGCTGCCTGAAGAATTATTCTATCAAAAACTGCTTCCAAAGAGGCAAATACATCAAAACAGTAGAATTTAGTAAATGTATGCAAAGAAGACCAAGTTGCTGCTTTGCAAATCTGATCAATTGAAGCCTCATTCTTAAAAGCCCACGAAGTGGAGACTGATCTAGTAGAATTAGCTGTGATTCTCTGAGGCGGGGCCTGATCCGACTCCAAATAAGCCTGATGAATCAAAAGCTTTAACCAGGATGCCAAGGAAATGGCAGAAGCTTGCTGACCTTTCCTAGAACCAGAAAAGACAACAAGTAGACTAGAAGTCTTCCTGAAATCTTTAGTAGCTTCAAAATAATATTTCAAAGCTCTTACAACATCCAGAGAATGTAAGGATATCTCCAAAGAATTCTTAGGATTAGTACACAAACAGGGGACAACAATTTCCCTATTAATGTTGTTAGAATTGACAACCTTAGGTAGGATTTTAATTGAAGTCCGCAAAACTGCCTTATCCTGATGAAGAATCAGAAAAGGAGACTCACAAAAAAGAGCAGATAATCCGGAAACTCTTCTAGCAGAAGAGATAGCCAAAAAGAACAACTCTTTCCAAGAAAGTAGTTTAATATCCAAGAAATGCATAGGCTCAAAAGGAGGAGCATGTAAAGTCTTCAAAATCAAATTAAGACTGCAAGGAGGAGTAATTTATTTTTATGACAGGCTTGATACAGACCAAGGCCTGTACAAAACAGTCAATATCAGGAAGCTTAGCAATCTTCCTTTGAAACAAAACAGACAGAGTAGAGATTTGCCCCTTCAAGGAACTTGCAGACAAACCTTTACCCAAACCATCCTGAAGAAACTGTAAAATTCTAGAAATTCTAAAAGAATGCCAGGAGAATTTATGAGAAGAACACCATGAAATATAAGTCTTCAAGACTCGATAATAAATCTTCCTAGAAACAGATTTATGAGCCTGCAACATAGTATCAATCACTGAGTCAGAGAAACCTCTATGACTAAGCACTAAGTGTTCCATTTCCATACCTTCAAATTTAATGATTTGAGATCCTGATGGAAAAACGACCCTTGAGACAGAAGGTCTGGTCTTAAAGGAAGTGGCCAAGGTTGGCAATTGGACATCCGGACAAGATCCGCATACCAGAACCTGTGAGGCCATTCTGGTGCTACCAGAAACACAAACAATCGTTCCATGATTATCTTGGAAATTACTCTTGGAAGAAGAACTAGAGGAGGTAAGATATAAGCAGGTTGATAAAACCAAGGAACTGCTAACACATCCACTGATTCCACCTGAGAATCCCTGGACCTGGATAGGTACCTGGTAAGTCTCTTGTTTAGATGAAGAAACACATCTGGATGGAGCGACCACTCCCCCCGGATGTATAGTCTAACGGCTGAGATATGTACCACAGGAATTAGACAAGAGCTGGATTCCGCCCAAGAAAGTATCCACAATACTTCTTCATAGCTAGGGGACTGTGAGTCCCACCCTGATGATTGACATATGCCACAGTTGTGATATTGTCTGTCTGAAAACAAATGAACGGTTCTCTCTTCAACACAGGCCAAACCTGAAGATCCCTGAAAATAGCATGGAGTTCTAAAATATTGATTGGTAATCTCGCCTCTTGAGATTTCCAAACCCCTTGTGCTGTCAGAGATCCCCAGACAGCTCCCCAACCTGAAAGACTTGCATCTGTTGTGATTACAGTCCAGGTTGGATGAACAAAGGAGGCCCTTTGAACTATACAATGGCGATCTAACCACCAAGACAGAGAGTGTCAGACATGGGGATTTAAGGAAATTAAATATGATATCTTTATATAATCCCTGCACCATTGAATCAGCATACAAAGCTGGAGAAGTCTCATATGAAGACGAGCAAAGGAGAACACGTCCGATGCTGCAGTCATGAGACCTAAAACTTCCATGCACATAGCTACTGAAGGGAAAAATTCTGAAGGTTCCGACAAGCTGAAACCATTTTAATTCGTCTCTTGTCTGTTAGAGACAGAGTCATAGACACTGAATCTATCTGGAAACCTAAAAAGGTGACCCTTGTCTGAGGAATTAAGAAACTTTTTGGTAAATTGATCCTCTAATGTCTTTAAAGAAACAACACTACTTGATTTGTGTGAGATTCAAAATTTTCAGATCCAGAACTGGCCTGAATGAATACTTTCTTTGGGACAATGAATAGATTTGAATAAAACCCCAAACCCTGTTCCTGAACTGAACTGGTATGATTACCCCTGAAAGCTCTAGATCTTAAACACACTTCAGAAAAACCTGAACCTTCACTGGATTTGCTGGGACGCATGAGAGAAAGAATCTTCTCACAGGAGGTCTTACTCTGAATCCAATTCGATATCCTTGAGAGACAAAACTCTGAATCCTTTGATTTTGGACAAAATCTGCCCAAATGTTTTGGAAAAAAAGTTTAATCTGCCCTCACCAGTTGAGCTGGAATGAGGCCTGCACCTTCATGCAGACTTGGAGACTGGCTTTGGTTTCTTAAACGGCTTGGACCAAATTAATTGTTACCTTGGAAAGAAAGAGATAGTAATATAAACTTAGATACTATGTCAGTATTCCAATATCTGAGCCACAAAGCCCTAACATCATTTTTGATGATATAAAAAAATGGCATCACAGATAAAATGATTAGCATGTTGAAGCAAGCAAACAATGCTAGACTATCAGGATTTGTTTCCTGTTGTGCTAAGCTTTCCAACTAAAAAGTTGATGCAGCAGCAACATCAGCCATAGAAATGCCAAGCCTGAGAAGACAGCCATAATATAAATAAGCTTTCCTTAGATAAGGTTCAAGTTTCATATCTAAAGGATCCTTAAAGGAAGTACTATCTTCTATAGGGATAGTAGCACGTTAGGTAAGAGCAGAAATAGCCCCATCAACTTTCAGGATTTTTCCCCAAAACTCCAATCTAACTGTTGGCAAAGGCTACAACTTTTTGAACCTAGAAGAAGGAAAAAGAAGTACCAGGCCTATTCCATTCCTTTGAAATCATATCAGAAACAACATCAGGAACTGAAAAAACCTCTGGAGTAACCACACAAGGTTTAAAAACAGAATTTAAACATGTACTAGTTTAAGTATCAAGAGGACTAGTTTCCTCAATATCCAAAGTAATCAACACCTCTTTAACAAGGAACAAATATACTCCATCTTAAAGAGAATAGTAGATTTGTCAGTGTCAATATCTAAGGTAGGATTTTCTGAATCAGATAGATCCTCATCAGAGGAGTATAATACAGTATGTTGTCGGTCATTTGAAATTTCATCAACTTTCTGAGAAGTTTTAAAATACCTTTTACGTTTATTAGAAGGCGAAATAGCAGACAAAGTCTTCTAAATTGTAATAAAATCTTTTATATTCACAGGGATATAATGTACATTAGATGTTGTAGGAACAACAGGCATTGTACTAGTATTGATGGATACACTCTCTGCATTTAAAAGCTTATCATGCCAACTGTTACATACCACAGCTGAAAATATAATCTCCACTAACTTACAACAGATACACTTATCTTTGGTTGAACTGTTATCAGGCAGCAGGGTTCCAACAGTGGTTTCTGAGACAGGATTAGATTGAGACATCTTGCAAATGTAAGAGAAAAAACAACATATAAAGAAAAATTATCAATTTCCTTATATGACAATTTCAGGAATGGGAAAAAAATGCAAACATCATAGCCCTCTGAGCATAGAAAAAAAGCAAGAGGCATATAGGAAGTGGGGTTAAAATAATTAAATTATTTGAGGCCAAGTATGACGCACAAAAATGAAATTTTTTGGCGCTAACAACATCCGGAAATGACGCAACTTGCGTCATGGCAGACACAACCTTGTGCAAGGAAACCTGGTGTCAACTAAGATGCCGGAAATGACTAATTTGGGACAACGAACAAACCTTCATGCAAAAAAAAAACTCGCGCCAAGAATGACGCAATAAATATCAGCATTTTGCGACCTTGTAAACCTAATTATGCCCACGAAAATTAAATGAAGAATAGTCAATTTAAAGAAAAACACTATACCCCAGGTAAGAAAAAATAACTTCCTCAAAAGGTTTTTCCCAATTTTGAAACTGATAGTCTGCAAAAGGAAATATACATAAACCTGACTCATGGCAAATGTAAGTACAATACATATATTTAGAACTTTATAATAAAACATAAAGTGCCAAACCATAGCTGAGAGTGTCTTAAGTAATGAAAACATACTTACCGAAAGACACCCATCCACATATAGCAGATAGCCAAACCAGTACTGAAACGGTTATCAGTAGAGGTAATGGTATATGAGAGTATATCGTGTAATAAAAACATACTTACCAAAAGACACCCATCCACATATAGCAGATAGCCAAACCAGTACTGAAACGGTTATTAGTAGAGGTAATGGTATATGAGTATATCGTCGATCTGAATAAGGGAGGTAGGAGATGAATCTCTACGACCGATAACAGAGAACCTATGAAATAGATCCCCTAGAGGAAGACCATCCGCAAAACTGCCTTATCCTGATGAAGAATCAGAAAAGGAGACTCACAAAAAAGAGCAGATAATCCGGAAACTCTTCTAGCAGAAGAGATAGCCAAAAAGAACAACTCTTTCCAAGAAAGTAGTTTAATATCCAAGAAATGCATAGGCTCAAAAGGAGGAGCATGTAAAGTCTTCAAAATCAAATTAAGACTGCAAGGAGGAGTAATTTATTTTTATGACAGGCTTGATACAGACCAAGGCCTGTACAAAACAGTCAATATCAGGAAGCTTAGCAATCTTCCTTTGAAACAAAACAGACAGAGTAGAGATTTGCCCCTTCAAGGAACTTGCAGACAAACCTTTACCCAAACCATCCTGAAGAAACTGTAAAATTCTAGAAATTCTAAAAGAATGCCAGGAGAATTTATGAGAAGAACACCATGAAATATAAGTCTTCAAGACTCGATAATAAATCTTCCTAGAAACAGATTTATGAGCCTGCAACATAGTATCAATCACTGAGTCAGAGAAACCTCTATGACTAAGCACTAAGTGTTCCATTTCCATACCTTCAAATTTAATGATTTGAGATCCTGATGGAAAAACGACCCTTGAGACAGAAGGTCTGGTCTTAAAGGAAGTGGCCAAGGTTGGCAATTGGACATCCGGACAAGATCCGCATACCAGAACCTGTGAGGCCATTCTGGTGCTACCAGAAACACAAACAATCGTTCCATGATTATCTTGGAAATTACTCTTGGAAGAAGAACTAGAGGAGGTAAGATATAAGCAGGTTGATAAAACCAAGGAACTGCTAACACATCCACTGATTCCACCTGAGAATCCCTGGACCTGGATAGGTACCTGGTAAGTCTCTTGTTTAGATGAAGAAACACATCTGGATGGAGCGACCACTCCCCCCGGATGTATAGTCTAACGGCTGAGATATGTACCACAGGAATTAGACAAGAGCTGGATTCCGCCCAAGAAAGTATCCACAATACTTCTTCATAGCTAGGGGACTGTGAGTCCCACCCTGATGATTGACATATGCCACAGTTGTGATATTGTCTGTCTGAAAACAAATGAACGGTTCTCTCTTCAACACAGGCCAAACCTGAAGAGCCCTGAAAATAGCATGGAGTTCTAAAATATTGATTGGTAATCTCGCCTCTTGAGATTTCCAAACCCCTTGTGCTGTCAGAGATCCCCAGACAGCTCCCCAACCTGAAAGACTTGCATCTGTTGTGATTACAGTCCAGGTTGGATGAACAAAGGAGGCCCTTTGAACTATACAATGGCGATCTAACCACCAAGACAGAGAGTGTCAGACATGGGGATTTAAGGAAATTAAATATGATATCTTTATATAATCCCTGCACCATTGAATCAGCATACAAAGCTGGAGAAGTCTCATATGAAGACGAGCAAAGGAGAACACGTCCGATGCTGCAGTCATGAGACCTAAAACTTCCATGCACATAGCTACTGAAGGGAAAAATTCTGAAGGTTCCGACAAGCTGAAACCATTTTAATTCGTCTCTTGTCTGTTAGAGACAGAGTCATAGACACTGAATCTATCTGGAAACCTAAAAAGGTGACCCTTGTCTGAGGAATTAAGAAACTTTTTGGTAAATTGATCCTCTAATGTCTTTAAAGAAACAACACTACTTGATTTGTGTGAGATTCAAAATTTTCAGATCCAGAACTGGCCTGAATGAATACTTTCTTTGGGACAATGAATAGATTTGAATAAAACCCCAAACCCTGTTCCTGAACTGAACTGGTATGATTACCCCTGAAAGCTCTAGATCTTAAACACACTTCAGAAAAACCTGAACCTTCACTGGATTTGCTGGGACGCATGAGAGAAAGAATCTTCTCACAGGAGGTCTTACTCTGAATCCAATTCGATATCCTTGAGAGACAAAACTCTGAATCCTTTGATTTTGGACAAAATCTGCCCAAATGTTTTGGAAAAAAAGTTTAATCTGCCCTCACCAGTTGAGCTGGAATGAGGCCTGCACCTTCATGCAGACTTGGAGACTGGCTTTGGTTTCTTAAACGGCTTGGACCAAATTAATTGTTACCTTGGAAAGAAAGAGATAGTAATATAAACTTAGATACTATGTCAGTATTCCAATATCTGAGCCACAAAGCCCTAACATCATTTTTGATGATATAAAAAAATGGCATCACAGATAAAATGATTAGCATGTTGAAGCAAGCAAACAATGCTAGACTATCAGGATTTGTTTCCTGTTGTGCTAAGCTTTCCAACTAAAAAGTTGATGCAGCAGCAACATCAGCCATAGAAATGCCAAGCCTGAGAAGACAGCCATAATATAAATAAGCTTTCCTTAGATAAGGTTCAAGTTTCATATCTAAAGGATCCTTAAAGGAAGTACTATCTTCTATAGGGATAGTAGCACGTTAGGTAAGAGCAGAAATAGCCCCATCAACTTTCAGGATTTTTCCCCAAAACTCCAATCTAACTGTTGGCAAAGGCTACAACTTTTTGAACCTAGAAGAAGGAAAAAGAAGTACCAGGCCTATTCCATTCCTTTGAAATCATATCAGAAACAACATCAGGAACTGAAAAAACCTCTGGAGTAACCACACAAGGTTTAAAAACAGAATTTAAACATGTACTAGTTTAAGTATCAAGAGGACTAGTTTCCTCAATATCCAAAGTAATCAACACCTCTTTAACAAGGAACAAATATACTCCATCTTAAAGAGAATAGTAGATTTGTCAGTGTCAATATCTAAGGTAGGATTTTCTGAATCAGATAGATCCTCATCAGAGGAGTATAATACAGTATGTTGTCGGTCATTTGAAATTTCATCAACTTTCTGAGAAGTTTTAAAATACCTTTTATGTTTATTAGAAGGCGAAATAGCAGACAAAGTCTTCTAAATTGTAATAAAATCTTTTATATTCACAGGGATATAATGTACATTAGATGTTGTAGGAACAACAGGCATTGTACTAGTATTGATGGATACACTCTCTGCATTTAAAAGCTTATCATGCCAACTGTTACATACCACAGCTGAAAATATAATCTCCACTAACTTACAACAGATACACTTATCTTTGGTTGAACTGTTATCAGGCAGCAGGGTTCCAACAGTGGTTTCTGAGACAGGATTAGATTGAGACATCTTGCAAATGTAAGAGAAAAAACAACATATAAAGAAAAATTATCAATTTCCTTATATGACAATTTCAGGAATGGGAAAAAAATGCAAACATCATAGCCCTCTGAGCATAGAAAAAAAGCAAGAGGCATATAGGAAGTGGGGTTAAAATAATTAAATTATTTGAGGCCAAGTATGACGCACAAAAATGAAATTTTTTGGCGCTAACAACATCCGGAAATGACGCAACTTGCGTCATGGCAGACACAACCTTGTGCAAGGAAACCTGGTGTCAACTAAGATGCCGGAAATGACTAATTTGGGACAACGAACAAACCTTCATGCAAAAAAAAAACTCGCGCCAAGAATGACGCAATAAATATCAGCATTTTGCGACCTTGTAAACCTAATTATGCCCACGAAAATTAAATGAAGAATAGTCAATTTAAAGAAAAACACTATACCCCAGGTAAGAAAAAATAACTTCCTCAAAAGGTTTTTCCCAATTTTGAAACTGATAGTCTGCAAAAGGAAATATACATAAACCTGACTCATGGCAAATGTAAGTACAATACATATATTTAGAACTTTATAATAAAACATAAAGTGCCAAACCATAGCTGAGAGTGTCTTAAGTAATGAAAACATACTTACCGAAAGACACCCATCCACATATAGCAGATAGCCAAACCAGTACTGAAACGGTTATCAGTAGAGGTAATGGTATATGAGAGTATATCGTGTAATAAAAACATACTTACCAAAAGACACCCATCCACATATAGCAGATAGCCAAACCAGTACTGAAACGGTTATTAGTAGAGGTAATGGTATATGAGTATATCGTCGATCTGAATAAGGGAGGTAGGAGATGAATCTCTACGACCGATAACAGAGAACCTATGAAATAGATCCCCTAGAGGAAGACCATTGCATTCAATAGGTAATACTCCCTTCACAACCCTCTGACATTCACTGTACTCAGAGGAATTGGGCTTCAAAATGCTGAGAAGCGCATATCAACGTAGAGATCTTAGCACAAACTTACTTCAGCACCTCCATAGGAGGCAAAGTTTGTAAAAACTGAATTGTGGGTGTGGTGAGGGGTGTATTTATAGGCATTTTGAGGTTTGGGAAACATTGCCCCTCCTGGTAGGATTGTATATCCCATACGTCACTAGCTCATGGACTCTTGCCAATTACATGAAAGAAATTAATAATATTTTTAAAAATCTGCAGTAAAAAAATTGTATTTCATATTTCAGAAGAAAATAGTTCTGAATATTTATTGCACACAGTACAAATCATAATAAAACTACACTGTACATGCAAAATAAGATATGAAAATGAAATTCAAAGTCTAATAGCAGAGATGAAGAAACTCATTTTACATATAGACTAACCAGGGGTGTTCCATGGCGTAGCTGAGCGTTCTCTCTCAGGTCTGGCACATTCTCTAATAATTTTCCCCTGCTATTTATCTCACAAACTAAAAGGTGGCAAGTAGTGTCAAAATACACAAAACACGTATTGCCCAATAGAAAAACACAGGCATATGAAAATAGAGGTAATTGTATGATACTATATGCTGGAACCAGGGTAATATGATTTGTATTCGCATTTGGTTTTAAAAGTGTGCCCCCTGCTCCTTGCTTATTTCACTCTTCCAAGCCAAGTTTCCCTTTCCAGTGATCTCCATAACTTTCAATTGGAGACATCTTGTAACTCACAGAGACAGACGTTTTTTTTTTGTTTGTTTTTTAGGGAGAGAATTCCCTGAGGGCAGCCCCTGTTAATGTAAACGTGTTTATTCTGGTCAAGAGAATGTTAGGTAATCAGGCCCAACATAAAATTTCATTTGGGAGCCAAAAGTACTGCAACTTGCAAATAGAAGTGCACTATTATCCTTCATATTACAAGTGGTGAGTTATGTGTTGTTCTTGAGTGCAGCACACAATACTGAGGGAAAATGTAGTGCTCTTGGAGTAAAGTGTTAAAAGTGAAAGTTGAACATATGCATAACAAAACACATGTATAATATATAAAATAAAGCATTTCACCATATATATCTATATATAAATATATATATATATATATATATATATATATATATATATATATATATATACACACACACACATGCTTGAGAAAGCTGCACGGGAATGCCTCAGCAGACAAACGCATGCAGGATGTATTATGACTCTGTGAGGCCAACATAGGCAAGATATCTACCACACCTGAGGTCACTACATTACAGAGGGCTAGATTATAAATGGTGCGCTAAAAGTTGCAGGCTACGATAATATGTTTATGATGACTGTTTGTGCGCATCAATTTTGCTTAAGCACTATTTAATTTAATGCATGTCAGGCTCTGGTTAACTGTTACGCTCAAATAGAAAGTTGCACACACATATATATATATAAAAATATGTATTTAAGAATAAATGGAACGCATTCTGCTATGTGAAGAACATTGGAATGTGGAATATTCATATTTCATGTCGAATTAGCGCACTTGATAAAATGAGATTGAGTTTGGTGTTAATTTTTCCCCAACTTTTCAGGCTACATTGAAGTCTAAGGGGTTATGTTAATGTGATATTGAAACTTTCGGCTAGATTACGAGTTTTGCGTTAGGAGCTGTGTGGTGCTAACGAGCACTTTATTCTCACCGCTCACATTCCTACAGCGCTGGTATTACGGGTTTTTACAAACCGGCGTTAAAAGACAAAAAGTGAGCGTAGAGCAAACTTTTGCTCCACACTTCACTCCAATACCAGTGCTGCTTAAGTCAGCGGTGAGCTGGTTGTGCGTGCTCGTGCACGATTTCCCCATAGACATCAATGGGGAGAGCCGGCTGAGAAAAAGTCTAACACCTGCAAAAAAGCAGCGTAAATCTCAGTAACGCAGCCCCATTGATTCCTATGGGGAAACACATTTTATGTTTACACCTAACACCCTAACATAAACCCTGAGTCTAAACACCCCTAATCTTACACTTATTAACCCCTAATCTGCCGCCCCCAACATAGCCGAAACCTACATTATTCTTATTAACCCCTAATCTGCCGCTCCGGACACCGCCACCACCTACATTATATTTATTAACCCCTAATCTGCCGCCCCCAATGTCGCCGCAACCTACCTACACTTATTAACAATAAGAAACTTTGGGAACAGCACACATAGGAGGTGAGTGCACGGTAGACCTCAGAGCGCTGCCAAGCCCTGACACAGTAATGCAAAAATAAAGCGGGGTCTCCAGCACATAAAATCACTTTATTTTGCACAGACAGCGACGTTTCTGGGTCACAGCCCCTTATTCATGCTTGGTATTTGTACATAGGCCTTTTAAATCTTTAAATATCTAAAATTTGGCGCCTTCTCCCCTCTGACTGGGAGAAGTGCTCCTTCTACTGGCCAATGTTATACATGCACCAACATTGCTAAATACATACGGCTAGATTTAGAGTTTTGCGTTAGCCTTCAAAACCAGCGTTAGGGGCTCCTAACGCTGGTTTTGGGCTACCGCTGGTATTTAGAGTCAGTCAGGAAAGGGTCTAACGCTCACTTTGCAGCCGCGACTTTTCCATACCACAGATCCCCTTACGTCAATTGCATATCCTATCTTTTCAATGGGATCTTTCTAACGCTGGTATTTAGAGTCGTGGATGAAGTGAGCGTTAGAAATCTAACGACAAAACTCCAGCCACAGCAAAAAGCCAGGAGTTAAGAGCTTTCTGGGCTAACGCCGGTTCATAAAGCTCTTAACTACTGTGCTCTAAAGTACCCTAACACCCATAAACTACCTATGTACCCCTAAACCGAGGTCCCCCCACATCGCCGCCACTCTATTAAAAAAATTTAACCCCTAATCTGCCGACCGGACACCGCCGCCACCTACGTTATCCCTATGTACCCCTAATCTGCTGCCCCTAACACCGCCGACCCCTATATTATATTTATTAACCCCTAATCTGCCACCCCAAACATTGCCGCTACCTACCCACACTTATTAACCCCTAATCTGCCGACCGGACCTCACTGCTACTATAATAAAGTTATTAACCCCTAATCCGCCTCACTCCCGCCTCAAAAACCCTATAATAAATAGTTTTAACCCCTAATCTGCCCTCCCTAACATCACCGACACCTAACTTCAAGTATTAACCCCTAATCTGCCGACCGTACCCCGCCAACACTATAATAAATGTATTAACCCCTAAAGCTAAGTCTAACCCTAACACCCCCCTAAGTTAAATATAATTTAAATCTAACAAAATAAATTAACTCTTATTAAATAAATTATTCCTATTTAAAGCTAACACTATCAATAAATTAATTAAATACAATACCTACAAATAAATACAATTAAATAAACTAACTAAAGTACAAAAAATAAAAAAAGAACTAAGATACAAAAAATAAAAAAATATTTACACACATTATAAAAATATTACAACAATTTTAAGCTAATTACACCTACTCTAAGCCCCCTAATAAAATAACAAAGCCCCCCCAAAATAAAAAAATGCCCTACCCTATTCTAAAATACAAATAGAAAAGCTCTTTTACCTTACCAGCCCTTAAAAGGGCCTTTTGCGGGGCATGCCCCAAAGAATTCAGCTCTTTTGCCTGTAAAAAAAAAACATACAATACCCCCCCCCAACATTACAACCCACCACCCACATACCCCTAATCTAACCCAAACCCCCCTTAAATAAACCTAACACTAAGCCCCTGAAGATCTTCCTACCTTATCTTCACCACTCCGGGTATCACCGATCGGTCCAGGCTCCGAAGTCTTCATCCAAGCCCAAGCGGGGGCTGAAGACGTCCATCCTCCGGCTGAAGTCTTGATCCAAGCAGCGGCTGAAGAGGTCCATTATCGGGCAGAAGTCTTCATCCTATCCGGGCAGAAGAGGAGATCCGGACCGGTAGACATCTTCATCCAAGCGGCATCTTCTATCTTCTTCCATCCGACGACGAGCGGCTCCATCTTCAAGACCTCCGGCGCGGATCCATCCTCTTCTTCCGACGTCCTAACACAGAATGAAGGTTCCTTTAAGGGACGTCATCCAAGAAGGCGTCCCTCGAATTCCGATTGGCTGATAGGATTCTATCAGCCAATCGGAATTAAGGTAGGAAAATTCTGATTGGCTGATGGAATCAGCCAATCAGATTCAAGTTCAATCCGATTGGCTGATCCAATCAGCCAATCAGATTGAGCTCGCATTCTATTGGCTGTTCCGATCACCTGATAGGATTAGGTGTAATTAGTTTTAGGTGGTTAATAACACCTGATTGGAAAAGCCAATAATAACCTAATTACACCTGGTGGTATAATCCCTGACTGGCCTGATATTGTTGGGGGGTAAAGGCATCTACCCTTCGGGGCTGACTTGGCTCCCCCTCCAAGCCAAAGGAATAGTCCTCCGGCCAGGGCTCCTGCAGGTATCCTCTTGCAATGCTGGCGGCATGACATCTGGATTGTCAATAGAGGCAGTCCATCCCAGCTCATGCCTGGGAGCATACTCTTGTTGGACTCTCTGGACTGGTGGTCGAGGTGGAGAAATTCTTTGTGGCGGTGGTGGAGGTGGATGCATGGGGGCTGGCTTAGATCTCTTAAATGGCTTGAATTCATTCCATTTTGAAGAAGCTTCCAATTAGAAACATGTTACTTGGGGAAGAATTAGGTTTCTGTTCCTCATTAAGAACAAAAACTAATATAAGATTAGAACGTAATCTTGAAGCAAATAAACTCCCTTCCCCAGAGTAACAGTTGAAAGTATTGAATCCAACTGTGTACCAAATAATTTATTACCTTGGAAGGAAAGAAAATAGAAATCTGGATTTTAGATATCAAATCAGCATTCCAAGATTTAAGTCACAAAGTTCTTCTAGCTAAAATAGCTAAAGACAAAGATTTAACCTCAATTTTGATAATATCAAAAAATGCCATCACAAATGAAATTATTAGCATGTTGAATCAAGTTAACAATGCTAAACAAATCATAAACCAATACTTGTTGCACTAAAGTTTCCAACCAAAAAAGATGAAACAGCTGCAACATCAGCCAAAGAAATTGCAGGCCTAAGAAAAAGGACCTGAAAATAAATTAATTTTCCTTAGAAAAGATACAAGTTTCCCATCTAAAGGATCTTTAAAATAAATACTATTTTCCATAGGAATAGTAGTACGATTATCAAGAGTAGAGATAGCCCCATTAACTTTGGAGATATTTTCGCAAAACTCCAAACTAACTGCTGGCAAAGGATACAATTTTAAAACCTTAAAGAAGGAATAAAAGAAGTACCAGGCCTATTCCATTCCCCAGTATTAGGAACTGGAAAAAAACCTCTGAAGTAACCACAGGAGGTTAAGCAACATTTAAATGTTAGCTAGCCTTAAAAACAAGAGGACTAGTCTCCACAATATCCAAAATAATCAACACCTTTTCAACAAAGAACGAATGTTAGTGTCTATATCTGATGAAGGATATTCTGAATGAGATAAATCATCATCAGAGAAGGATAATTCAGTATGTTGTCGGTCATTTGAAAATTCATCAACTAAATGAGAAGTTTAAAAAAGACCATTATATTTTATTAAAAGGCGGGATGGCAGATGTTAAAAGAATAGCAATAGTCAATGTATTAATACTGATGGACATTTTTTCTGCATGTAAAAGTTTATCATGATAACTTATTACAAACCATAGCTAAAGATAAAAATTCATAACATTAAAATAAATGAACTTAGCTTTGGTAGGGCTGATATCAGTCAGAAGGAATCCAACAGTGTTTTCTGATACAGGAACAGTTTTGAGATATCTTGCAAATGTAAGAGAAAAAACAACATATAAAGCAAAATATCAATTTCCTTATATGACAGTTTCAGAAATGGGAAAAAATGCATACAAAATAAGCCTCTGGAAACCAGAAGCAAAATGAAATAAAGACTTAAATAATGTCAGAAATCTGGCGCCAAGTATGACGCCCACTACTGACAAAATATTTTTTGGCGCCAAGAACGTCTGCAACAAACACGAGCGTCATAGATGACGCAACTAAGTGAAAATTCTCTGTGCCAAATAAGACTCCGGAAATTACGAAATTAAGTCAACAAACGTAATTCTCTCGACAAAAAAGTCTTGCGCCAATAATGACGCAATAAATTATAGCATTGTGCGCTCCTGCGAGCCTAACAGCCCGCAATTTAAAAAAGAGAGTCAATTTGAAAATTTCAGGTAAAAAATGTCTTTCTTTTTTTTTTATGCATTTCCCAAAATGAAACTGACACTCTGCGAAGAGGAAATATACTGATTAACCTGAATCATGGCAAATATAAGTACAAAACATATATTTAGAACTTTACATATAAAGTGCCAAACCATAGCTGAGAGTGTCTTAAATAAAAGAAAACATACTTACCAAAAGACACTCATCTACATAAAGTAGATAGCCAAACCAGTACTGAAACGAGAATCAGTAGAGGTAATGGTATATAAGAGTATATATCGTCAATCTGAAAAGGGAGGTAGGAGATGAATCTCTACGAACGAAAACAGAGAACCTATCAAATAGATCCCCGTTAGGATGCCCATTGTATTCAATAGGTAATACTCCTTCACATCCCTCTGTCATTCACTGCACTCTGAGAGGAACCGGGCTTCAGCATGCTGAGAAGCGCATATCAACGTAGAAATATAGCACAAACTTACTTCACCACCTCCATAGGAGGCAAAGTTTGTAAAACTGAATTGTGGGTGTGGTGGGGGGTGTATTTATAGGCATTTTGAGGTTTGGGAAACTTTGCCCCTCCTGGCAGGAATGTATATCCCATACGTCACTAGCTCATGGACTCTTGCCAATTACATGAAAGAAATGTCAGAACATCTATCAGGATGGTCTGCGGATCACATGACCATAAACCATACCTTCAAAACTTGTCATTCTGTCGAAACGCCCACAGAAGCCAACACCTGAAACCCCCCATGTGAGGGTCTACCTAGAGAACACTTCCGGATGGAAATGCTCACTCCCCAACATGAATTATTAGTCTGTTTAGAAGTCCGACTCCCAATTGTCCACCCCTGGAAAATGGATGACTGACAGCAAATGTGAGCTTCATCCCACCCAACAATCCAAGTCACTCCTAGTTCCTCCCTAATGGTTGATATAAATCCTTGCAATCAGCCAATAGGATTGAGGTTGCATTCTATTGGCTGATTGGAACAGCCAATAGGATGCAAGCTCAATCCTATTGGCTGATTGGATCAGCCAATAAGATTTTTCCTACCTTAATTCCGATTGGCTGATAGAATCCTATCAGCCAATTGGAATTCAAGGGACACCATCTTGGATGACGTCATTTAAAGGAACCTTCATTCTTCGCTTGGACTTCATTTGAAGAGGATGCTCCACGTCGGCTGGATTGAAGATGGACCCGCTCCGCTCCGGATGGATGAAGATAGAAGATGCCGCCTGGATGAAGACTTCTGCCGCTTGGAGGACCTCTTCTGCCTGGATCGGATGAAGACTTCTTCCCCTCTGGAGGTCCACTTGTGCCCGGCTGGGTGAAGACATCTCAAGGTAGGGAGATCTTCAAGGGGGTAGTGTTAGGTTTTTTAAGGGGGGATTGGGTGGGTTTTAGAGTAGGGTTGGGAGTGTGGGTGGTGGGTTTTAATGTTGGGGGGTATTGTATTTTTTTTACAGGTAAAAGAGCTGATTACTTTGGGGCAATGCCCCGCAAAAGGCCCTTTTAAGGGCTATTTGTAATTTAGTATAGGGTAGGGAATTTTATTATTTTGGGGGGCTTTTTTATTTTATTAGGGGGATTAGATTAGGTGTAATTAGTTTAAAACAATTGTAATTATTCTTTTATTTTCTGTAATTTAGTGTTTGTTGTTTTTCCTACTTTAGTTTATTTAATTTAATTGTAGTTAATTGTAGTTAGTTTATGTAATTAATTTAATGATAGTGTAGTATTAGGTGTAATTGTAATTTAGGTTAGTATTTATTTTACAGGTAAATTTGTACTTATTTTAACTAGGTAGCTATTAAATAGTTAATAACTATTTAATAACTATTCTACCTAGTTAAAATAAATACAAAGTTGCCTGTAAAATGAAAATAAATCCTAAGCGGGGGCGGAGTCAACTTTCAAACCAGACGGTCGCACCTTTCAGCAGCTCCAACTATAATATATACAACAAACAAAATTAGCGATCGTCTGGGTCCATCTACTCTTTTATTAAAACCACTGATGATGACCTGAAATCACAGCCGTTCTCAACGTCCACTTTTAAAGTAAGGAATACTTCATACACAGAACCCCACAACCCTGATGCGTTATAACCAACTGCGTGGTCTAAAGCAGCCATCTTGCGGCCTAACTGGCACTTCCAGCTGGGAGCAACATTAACCAAAGGCTATTATATTTAACCCCCATCTGAGGGGACCGTTAACCTATCTCATCATGGAGGACGCAGAGAGCATTGTGGAACAGATGCATAAGTTCCTAGATGGATGTGGAGCTATGTTTAGATGCCAACCTATGGCGGAGTTTCAGCAGCCAGCAGCGATGATAGCAATCCACACTGCCTACTTACTCACACCTGTTCTGGAGAATAGGGGGGCTGCGGGCTTGCAGAGTCCGCCGCCTAAGAAACACCAGCTACAAAACCCCCTGGGAGAGAATTATAGGATGGCGGCATCGTGTGTGTCTGAGGCGGACGCAGGGGACAAAACGTACTCGTCTGAACACTCACAGCTCCTAAACAGTTGCAACCTAACTAGTGTGTCATCCGATGCGGCTGATCACAAACTACCGGTGAAGGGCCTGATGTCTTGTAGTGGGATATACAGGGTCCCTTGGGACCAGCCGAGGACAGATGGGTTTAGAGGAGCAGCTACTCGGAGGGACTCTTGCCTTATGCGATTGGGACTATCTCCTCATTCGGAGAGCCTCACCCAGCATTGCCTATGCAGCACTTGCTGTTCACGCTTAAGGCTTTTACTAACATACAAGATGAGGGGCTCCCGGAACACTATGGATACTGTCGTGCCGGAATTGGTTGACTAGGTTAAAGGTTTATTGACTTTGGCACTTTCGGTCTTCATATATATATATTAGAGACAGTAGAGACCATGATTTTGCAAAGTTTCGGTGCCTTTACAGTTTACTTTTTTTTATTACTTATATCCCTCCCACGACCCCTAGCCCAGTGTTTATGAAGCTGCTTTACTTAGTTTCACTGCATACATCTATATGCTTATAGATTGTGATCAGATTGAAGCACTTACACAATACCTAGGAAACTTTCATGCCGTTAAGGATTATTATTAATATGCACATGTTTTTAGGCTTGTTTTGTTAGGTTTGAAAGCTCACTTAGGTAGTTTATATTAGATTAGAAATCTCAAATGACAACAATATAAAAAGGAGGTTTGTTTTGTGGCCCAGATGTGGTCTCCCTTACCCCATATTAACTTTCGCTAGCTGTTTCATTTTGCATATGTTTGAAGCCCAAGAGAGGCCTCTAGAGTTCATTAGATGGTTCATATTTAACTTTAACGCTACATTTTGCCCAATGCATTACTAGGGTTCTATGCAGGTGGGTTGGAGTACTGATTTCATGCTGGATTTCTTATCCTGATTACCAAGTTAACTATATCACATAGAGTATAGCTTTATATTATGTTCTAATATACTTTATTTATCTATGCATACTTAGGTCCCTTAACTACTAACCTAACGTTATAAACGCAGTTATAGTAGCTATGGCTTGATTAGAGAATTGCTATTTGGCTCAGTGTTTTTAGTGCTGCCTCTCATAATAACACTTTAAAGTTAATGCTACCCTTTGCCTAATGCATTAATAGAGTTCTATGCAGGTGGGTTGGAGAACTAATTTCATCTAGAATTTTCTTTTCTTTTTTACCCTGGTTTTTCAGTTAGCTGCACCACAGAGAGCATAGATTTATATTATGTTCTCCTATACTTTATTTTTTTTCACATTTACTTAGGTCTCTTAACTACTAATCTAACATTATAAATGCAACTATAGGAGTTATGGCTGGATTGGAGGATTGCTATTCGGCTAAATTTTCTAAGTGCTGCCTCTTGTAATAACACTCTTTTATTGTTTAGAACAGGTACCTGTTTTGGGGTGTAGGGCCCATACCCCGACAGCAGGTCCAACAAATTCGTATTGAGGCAACACTACCCTTTTAATATAAATGGAATACTTAAGTCACATGTGTAACCTATCTAACGTCATTGGCCTATAAGCTACATACCATGCTTCTATAGTCACCTCCCTCCCTCCACTATAATAATACTATATCACCTTCTGGTGTGCTTATCCACTCCCAGTAGATAGCTAGACTTTCTTGGGCTTTCAGTTTTGTGAACACAGATCTTGGTACCACTCTAGGCCAATATGCGCTTAATTTATTCCTATTTTTCCCTTATATGTCTCTGATGTTGTGTTTATATGGTTATGTAACTCTACAAGATCAGAGCCTGTTATTTATTGCTGTATTGAACTTACCCCCTCCATCCCACCATCATTCCCCATCATAATCTACACTAGATAAGCTATTAGCCCCATTTGCCACTCATAGCCTTCCTATGCCTTCCTAGCATTTCCTCAGGGTCTCATATGCCCATGTACTGCTATATAAAGCAACATTGCTCCGTATGGCTATAGCCTGCTCATTTAATTTATATAGCCTACTACATATATATTCTCACCTCCCCCCCCCAATCTATAAAGTGTCCCCTTGTTAAGGAGAACTAAATACGCGACTTTTCTTGCCTATGCCGCAACCCTTATTATAACTCTCAACATTACCTACAAATTGACCGTGCTAAAATCATTTTTTCTCTCTTACCTTGAGTTAATATTTCAATTTGGCCCAATAGTGGCCTATTGAGTTACAAGAAAAATGTTTTAAGTTTATTTGTTATGTATGATATAAATCATCATATAAATGAGGTTTATCATTTGAGACCCATAAGTGATCCCATAGGCTCGAAAACACCTTCTTTTACTATGTTTAGGTTAGAAGGTCCAAGAGAGACCTACTGTACTGTATCATTTAGAAGGTCCCTAGGTGACAGGCACTCCATTTACATAATGTTCACATGGTACATATATTTTGTTTTGTTTTTTGTAATCCAATTTTTGTGATCAATACTCCTTGTAAAACTGATATTTTATCTCATGTGACATAAGAATCTAACTATGCAATGTTGTATGCCTTTACATGAACCTCAAATAAAAAAATAAAAAAAAATAAAAAATAAATCCTAAGCTAGCTACAATGTAACTATTAGTTATATTGTAGCTAGCTAAGGATTTATTTTATAGGTAAGTATTTAGTTTTAAATAGGAATAATTTATTTAATTGTAGTTATTTTATTTAGATTTATTTAAATTATATTTAAATTAGGGGGGTGTTAGGGTTAGGGTTAGACTTAGGTTTAGGGGTTAATAACTTTATTATAGTGGCGGCGACGTTGGCGGCAGCAGATTAGGGGTCAATAATTGTAGGTAGGTTGCGGCGACATTGGGGGGGCATATTAGGGGTTAATAAATAAAATGTAGGGTTCGGTGAAGTTGGGGGCAGCAGATTAGGGGTTCATAAGTATAATGTAGATGGCGGCGGTGTCCGGAGTGGCAGAGTAGGGGTTAATAATTATAATGTAGGTGGCGACGATGTCAGGGACAGCAGATTAGGGGTTAATAAATTAAGATTAGGGGTGTTTAGACTCGGGCTTTATGTTAGGGTGTTAGGTGTAGACATAAAATTCTTTTCCCCATAGGAATCAATGGGGCTGATTTAGGAGCTGAATGCTGCTTTTTTGCAGGTGTTAGTTTTTTTTTCAGCCGGGTCAGCCCCATTGTTACCTATGGGGAAATCGTGCACGAGCACGTTTAGCCAGCTTACCGCTACCGTAAGCAACTCTGGTATTGAGGTGAGATGTGGAGCTAAATTTTGCTCTACGCTCACCTTTTTGAGGCTAACGCCGGGTTTAAAAAAAGCTGTAATACCAGCGTTGTCTTAAGGCAGCGTAAAAAAAAAAAGGCTCGTTAGCAACGCACCCCTGTTACCGCAAAACTCGTAATCTTGGTGATACAAAATAATATAAAACCAGTGCTAAATACAAAAAACTGAATGAAACAAAACAATCTATTGCTTACTTATTGGAACCTAGAGCTAAAAAGACCTTGTCATTGTACAGTGTTCTTCAGAATAAAGTGTGTTCCCCTCCAGGAGTCTGTGCTAAAGACAGTCTGGGTTATAAATGATAGATGGGGCCAAACTGAATAACATGCTCTTTGGTTGCCTTGGAAGGAGCAAGGAATTTTCTCATATATCATTATGCGTTTGATTTTATTTTTTACATTTTGGAAATGACTTATGTCCTTTACCCATAAAGAAAACTACATTACATACATACAGATGGATAGATAGATATATGCTAGATAAATAATAGATAGATACATGATAGATAGCTAGATAATAGATACATAGATGATAGATAGATTAGATAGATAGAGTCAAGAATACATGAATATATTTTCTATGCTGGTGAGTTTGAATATATTTCTGGACTACAGAACATGAACGAGGTGTAGGAAACATCAATATCAATTACTCAGATATAAATATACTGTGCGATTTTGGAACAACCCAGCAAATATATTAAGACTGTTTTGCAGACCTCACTGGCATCCAGGGAATTAATAATAAACCTAACCCCTTATCCTTAATTCTAAAATTACCTGAGACAAGACCATTGCCCGTATCATGTAGGGGTTAAAGCTCAACAAGCAACAAGATGGCGACCAGTGAAATTCGGGCTACGACATTTTGTTCAGTGATCTTGCTGCCAAAATACCAAATAAGGGTACAGGCAGCGTATAATGTATGTAATTTCATTAGTGCCACAGGCTGTGAAAACAAGACATGGATACTTCCATTATCAAAACATGCTTATTCTTTTTATATGTACAGTTTCTGAGGGTCCAGCTATTACTGAGCATGTGCACAGTATATACGTATATATGCATTTGGGAATGGCTGATGATTACCACATTATACAAGGGGAGAGAAAATTGTATTAACTTTGAAATTGCCAAGAAAATATTCTACTGCTCATTTTAAATTAAAGGTAACAGCTATTGCACTGTCTTTGTGTAGCGTATTTGTCAATTATTCTATTCAACTGTATTAAGTGTTCCTTTTTTTTTTCTTTCATGATTCAGATACAGCATACAGTTTTAAACAACTTTCCAATTTACTTCTATTATATAATTTGCTTCATTTATTAGAAAAGTAGTTTCAGAAGCTGGGAGCTAGTTGCTGATTGGTGGCTGCATATATATGCCTGCTATCATTGACTTACTGGTGTGCTCAGCTAGCTCCTAGTAGTGCATTGTTTCTCCTTCAATAAAGGATATAAGGAGAATGAATCAAAATTCATAATAGGAGTTAAGTATGTCCCTTTAAGATGTGTCTAATATATGGCAAATGTTGGTCTGCGAGTCTTGCTCCTCAAAATTGATTACCCTATTAGTTTACTATTGTTATATTACAATCCCTACTTTTAATGCTTTTAGTTTTCTGAGTTACCAAATTATAAAGAGTAACCCCAGGTCTATCAAAGTCAGTTAAATCAAAGTCAGTTAAATTAAAATAGGGAATCATAGGGAAGACAGTAGCTAATAAAACAAAATTAGCTGTTAGAAAAACCAATAAAAATAATATGGGTGACCCAATCAGAGACCA
Organism: Bombina bombina; assembly: GCF_027579735.1. Taxonomy (NCBI): domain Eukaryota; kingdom Metazoa; phylum Chordata; class Amphibia; order Anura; family Bombinatoridae; genus Bombina; species Bombina bombina. The sequence continues at coordinate 801,940,755 of NC_069503.1, forward strand.
AGCAGTAGGTAAACTTCTTAAATATTTATTATGGGATTATTTAATTGCTGTTGTTTCTTGTTCTATAAGGAATTTTAGTTCTGAAATAGGTGATTCATAATGGTAGTTTGATACACAAAACAAAATGTATTTATTTCCGTGCATGGAGAGTCCACAAAACATTCTAATTACTAGTGGGATATTCACTCCTGGCCAGCAGGAGGAGGCAAAGAGCACCCCAGCAAAGTTGTTCAGTATCACTTCCCTTACCCATAACCCCCAGTCATTCTGCCGAAGGGAAATGGAAAAAGAAGATAACACAAGGGTATAGAGGTGCCTGAGGACTAGACAAAAAAACTGCCATCTTAATTTAAATAAGGGTGGGTTGTGGACTCTCCATGCCCGGAAATAAATACATTTATCAGGAAAGCATAAATTTTGTTTTCTTTCCTATGGCATAGAGACTCCACAAAACATTCTAATTACTAGTGGGAACCAATACCCAAGCTAGAGGACACAGAATGAATAGTGAGGAAGAACAAGACAGGCAGACCTAAACTGAAGGCACCACCGCTTGAAGAACCTTTCTCCCAAAAGAAATCTCAGCTGAGGCAAAATAATCAAATTTGTAGAATTTGAAAAAAGTACCAAGAGGACCAAGTGGCCGCCTTACAGACTTGCTCCACAGAAGCTTCATTTTTGAAAGCCCATGAAGATGAAACAGCTCTAGTGGAATGAGCCATAATTCTCTCAGGAGGCTGCTGTCCACCTGTCTCATAAGCTAAATGGATAACACTTCTCAACCAGAGAGAAAGAGTGGTAGAAGTAGCCTTCTGACCCCTACGCTTACCAGAGAAAACAATAAACAGGGCAGAAGTCTGCCTAAAATCTTTAGTTGCTTGAAGGTAAAATTTAAGAGCGCACACAACATCCAAGTTATGCAAAAGACGTTCCTTCTGGGATGAAGGGTTAGGACAAAAATAAGGAACAACAATTTCCTGATTAATATTGCAATCTGACTCTACCTTATGGAGAAACCCCAGCTTAGTACGAAGGACCGCCTTATCAGCATGAAAAATAAGGTAAGGGGAATTACACTGCAGAGCCGAAAGTTCGGAAACTCTGCGAGCAGAATAAATAGCAAAAGAAACAAAACCTTCCAAGATAGAAAATTAATACTAACATAATGCATCGGCTCAAACGGAGCCTGCTGCAAAACTCTAAGAACAAGGTTAAGACTCCAAGGAGGAGCAGATTTAAACACAGGCCTGATTCTGACCAAGGCCTGAACAAAAGACTGAACATCTTGCAGAACTGCCAGACGTTTATGTAGAAGAATAGACAGAGCAGAAATCTGACCCTTCAAAGTATTGACTGACAAACCCATCTCCAGGCCCTCCTGAAGAAAAGTCAAAATTTGAGAAACCCTTACTTTGTTCCAAGAAAAACCTTTTAAATCACAGCAATGAAGGTATTTACACCATACCCTATGGTAAATTATGCCAGTAACCGGTTTACAAGCCTGAAGCATAGTATCTATGGGGGGTAGTTATCAACGTGTCAACTTTCCTGCCGTCGCCGACCCAATACGCCCGCCTAAGCTCGCCTACCTTCGCCGCCGCGGACCTGAAAAAATACGCCTAAGTTATCAAGTAAAGCTGTCAAAAAGCCGCGGGGCGATGAGCAGCGGACTGTGAGAGTTATCACTCATCCGATCTCGCTGCTCTTCGGCTTTTTCCCAGCTTTATTGCTAGCCTGTCACTAAGCACTCACACTAAACTACACTGTTCTACCCCCTATACCGGCGCCCCCGGAGCCCCCCGCAACTAAATAAAGTTACTAACCCCTAAACCGCCGCTCCTAGACCCTGCCGCAAGTCTTATAAATGTATTAACCCCTAAACCGCCGCTCCTAGACCCCGCCGCAAGTCTTATAAATGTATTAACCCCTAAACCGCCGCTCCCGGACACCGCTGCCACCTACATTATACCTAGTAACCCCTATCCTGCCCCCCCTATACCGTCGCCCTCTATAATAAAGTTATTAACCCCTATCCTGCTGATCCCGCACCTCGCCGCAAATAAATAGTTTAACCCCTAAACCGCCGCTCCCTGAACCCGCCGCAACCTATATTACATTTATTAACCCCTATCCTGCCCCCCCTACACTGTCGCCACCTATAATAAATTTATTAACCCCTATCCTGCCCCCCACTACACCGCCGCCACTGTAATAAAATTATTAACCCCTAAATCTAAGTCTAACACTAACCCTAACACCCCCCAACTTAAATATTAATTAAATAAATCTAAATAATATTTCTATTATTAACTAAGGCCTAGATTTAGAGTTTGGCGGTAGCCGTGAAAACCAGCGTTAGAGGCTCCTAACGCTGGTTTTAGGCTACCGCCGGTATTTGGAGTCAGTCAGGAAAGGGTCTAACGCTCACTTTTCAGCCGTGACTTTTCCATACCGCAGATCCCCTTACGTCAATTGCGTATCCTATCTTTTCAATGGGATCTTTCTAACTCCGGTATTTAGAGTCGTGTCTGAAGTGAGCGTTAGAAATCTAACGACAAAACACCAGCCGCAGAAAAAAGTCAGTAGTTAAGAGCTTTCTGGGCTAACGCCGGTTTATAAAGCTCTTAACTACTGTGCTCTAAAGTACACTAACACCCATAAACTACCTATGTACCCCTAAACCGAGGTCCCCCCACATCGCCGCCACTCGATTACATTTTTTTAACCCCTAATCTGCCGACCGCCACCTACGTTATACTTATGTACCCCTAATCTGCTGCCCCTAACACCGCCGACCCCTATATTATATTTATTAACCCCTAATCTGCCCCCCACAACGTCGCCTCCACCTGCCTACACTTATTAACCCCTAATCTGCCGAGCGGACCGCACCACTATTATAATAAAGTTATTAACCCCTAATCCGCCTCACTAACCCTATAATAAATAGTATTAACCCCTAATCTGCCCTCCCTAACATCGCCAACACCTAACTTCAAACATTAACCCCTAATCTGCCGACTGGAGCTCACCGCTATTCTAATAAATGTATTAACCCCTAAAGCTAAGTCTAACCCTAACACTAACACCCCCCTAAGTTAAATATAATTTAAATCTAACGAAATTAATTAACTCTTATTAAATAAATTATTCCTATTTAAAGCTAAATACTTACCTGTAAAATAAATCCTAATATAGCTACAATATAAATTATAATTATATTGTAGCTATTTTAGGATTAATATTTATTTTACAGGCAACTTTGTATTTATTTTAACCAGTTACAATAGCTATTAAATAGTTATTTACTATTTAATAGCTACCTAGTTAAAATAATTACAAAATTACCTGTAAAATAAATCCTAACCTAAGTTACAATTAAACCTAACACTACACTATCAATAAATAAATTAAATAAAATACCTACAATTAAACCTAACACTACACTATCAATAAATTAATTAAATACAATATCTACAAATAAATACAATGAAATAAACTAACTAAAGTACAAAAAATAAAAAAGAACTAAATTACAAAAAATAAAAAAATATTTACAAACATCAGAAAAATATTACAACAATTTTAAACTAATTACACCTACTCTAAGCCCCCTAATAAAATAACAAAGACCCCCAAAATAAAAAAATGCCCTACCCTATTCTAAATTACTAAAGTTCAAAGCTCTTTTACCTTACCAGCCCTGAACAGGGCCCTTTGCGGGGCATGCCCCAAAGAATTCAGCTCTTTTTCCTGTAAAAAAAAACACATACAATACCCCCCCCCCAACATTACAACCCACCTCCCACATACCCCTAATCTAACCCAAACCCCCCTTAAATAAACCTAACACTAAGCCCCTGAAGATCTTCCTACCTTATCTTCACCATACCAGGTTCACTGATCGATCCAGAAGAGCTCCTCCGATGTCTTGATCCAAGCCCAAGCAGGGGGCTGAAGATGTCCATGATCCGGCTGAAGTCTTCATCCAAGCAGGAGCTGAAAAGGTCCATGATCCGGCTGAAGTCTTCTATCAACGGCATCTTCAATCTTCTTTCTTCCGGATCCATCTTACAGACCTCCGATGCGGAACATCCTGCTGGCCCGACGGACTACCGACGAATGAAGGCTCCTTTAAGGGACGTCATCCAAGATGGCGTCCCTCGAATTCTGATTGGCTGATAGGATTCTATCAGCCAATCGGAATTAAGGTAGGAAAATTCTGATTGGCTGATGGAATCAGCCAATCAGAATCAAGTTCAATCCGATTGGCCGATCCGATCCGCCAATCAGATTGAGCTCGCATTCTATTGGCTGATCGGAACAGCCAATAGAATGCGAGCTCAATCTGATTGGCTGATCGGAGCCTTCATTCGTCGGTAGTCCGTCGGGAAAGAAGGATGTTCCGCGTCGGCGGGATGAAGATTCAGGACCCGGCTTCGAAGATGACCTCGCCCGGATAGAAGACTTCTTCAGCGCCTCTTGGAAGATGACCTCGCCTAGATGGAAGATTTCTTCAGCGCAGCTTGGAGGATCACTTCATCGGATGGAAGATTTCTTCAGCGCCCCTTGGATGATCACTTCTGCCGGTCCGGATGTCCTCTTCAGTTCCATCGGTGGCTCAGCTGAGTGAAGACAACTAAAGGTAGGATGATCTTCAGGGGATTAGTGTTAGGTTATTTTAAGGGGGTTTGGGTTAGATTAGGGATATGTGGGTGGTGGGTTTTAATGTTGGGGGGGTTGTATTTTTCTTTTACAGGCAAAAGAGCTGAACTCTTTGGGGCATGCCCCCACAAAAGGCCCTTTTAAGGGCTGGTAAGGTAAAAGAGCTTTGAACTTTTTTAATGTAGAATAGGGTAGGGCATTTTTTTATTTTGGGGGGGTTTGTTATTTTATTAGGGGGCTTAGATTAGGTGTAAGTAGCTTAAAATTGTTGTAATATTTTTTTAAATGTTTGTAACTTATTTTTTTTATTTTTTGTAACTTAGCTTTTTTTATTTTTTGTACTTTAGTTAGTTTATGTAATTGTATTTAATTGTAGTTATTTGTATTTAATTTATTTAATGATAGTGTAGTGTTAGGTTTAATTGTAACTTAGGTTAGGATTTATTTTACAGGTAATTTTGTATTTCTTTTAGCTAGGTAGTTATTAAATAGTTAATAACTATTTAATAACTATTCTAACTAGCTAAAATAAATACAAAGTTACCTGTAAAATAAATATAAATCCTAAGATAGCTACAATGTAATTATTAATTATATTGCAGCTATCTTAGGGTTTATTTTACAGGTAAGTATTTAGTTTTAAATAGGAATAATTTATTTAATGATAGTGTAGTGTTAGGTGTAATTGTAACTTAGGTTAGTTTTTAGTTTACAGGTACATTTCCCTTTATTTTAGCTAGGTAAGCTATTAAATAGTTAATAACTATTTAATAGCTATTGTACCTAGTTAAAATAAATTGAAAGGTACCTGTAAAATAAAAATAAATCCTAAGATAGCTACCATATAATTATTATTTATATTGTAGCTATATTAGGGTTTATTTTATAGGTAAGTATTTAGTTTTAAATAGGATTAACTTAGTTAATAATAGAAATATTATTTAGATTTATTTAATTAATATTTAAGTTAGGGGGGTGTTAGGGTTAGTGTTAGACTTAGGTTTAGGGGTTAATAATTTTATTACAGTGGCAGCGGTGTAGTGGGGGGCAGGGTAGGGGTTAATAAATTTATTATAGGTGGCGACGGTGTAGGGGGGGCAGGATAGGGGTTAATAAATGTAATATAGGTTGCGGCAGGGTCAGGGAGCGGCGGTTTAGGGGTTAATACACTTATTATAGTTGCGGCAGGGTCAGGGAGCGGCGGTTTAGGGGTTAATAGGTATAGAGTAGCTGGTGGTGGGCTCCGGGAGCGGCGGTTTAGGGGTTAATCATTTTATTTAGTTGCGGCGGTGTAGGGGGGGACAGATTAGAGGTGTTTAGACTCGGGGTACATGTTAGGGTGATAGGTGTAGACAGCTCCCATAGAAATCAATGGGATGTCTGTCAGCAGCGAACTTGTACTTTCGCTATGGTCAGACTCCCATTGATTCCTATGGGATCCGCCGCCTCCAGGGGTGGCGGTTTGAAAACCAGGAACACTGGGACGTAAAAGTGCCGAGCATACCTGCTAGTTTTTTGATAAGTATCAAAAGTAGTGAGATTGTGCCGTACTTGTGTGCGGAACATCTGGAGTGACGTAAGAATTGATCTGTGTCGGACGGAGTCCGGCGGATCGAAGATTACGTCACAAAATTCTACTTTTGCCGGTCTGTAGCCTTTGATAACTAAGGCGAATCAGCCTCGCCACAAATATGCTGCGGAATTCCAGCGTATTTGAGGTTGACGGCTTGATAACTACCCCCCTATGACTTTCTCAGAGAAGTCACGTCTAGCCAAACTTAGACGTTCAATATCCAAGCAGTCAGCTTCAGAGAACCAGATTTGGATGAAGAAAGGGACCCTGAAGTAGAAGGTCCTTCCTGAAAGTTAACTTGCACGGCGGAAGAGATGACATCATCACCAGATCCTGCAAGGCTATGCAGGAGCAATTAGAATTGCAGAAGCTATTAGAATCACAGAGGCTCTCTCCTGTTTGATGCGAGCAATTACTTGTGGAAGCAACTCAAATGGAGGAAACAGGTTTGCTAGATTGTAGCTCCAAAAACCAGTTAGAGCATCTACCAGAATGGCTTGATTATCTTTTGACCTTGAACCATACTTTGGAAGTTTGGCTTTTGATGAGACGCCATCAGATCCAACTCTGGAACCCCCCTCCTGAGAGTTATCCTTGTGAAAACCTCTGGGTGGAGAGCCCACTCTCCGAGAGGAAAAGTCTGTCTGCTTAGAAAATTGGACTCCCAGTTGTCCACCCTTGGTATGTGGATGGCAGAGAGATGACAATAGTGAGTCTCCGCCCACTGGAGAATGTGAGACACCTCCATTGTCAATGAACTCCGAGTTCCTCCCTGGTGATTGATGTAGGCCACCGAGGTGATGTTCACGACAACCGTCAGAAAGATCTTCATGGACAAGGAATCTATGATTGTTCCCAAGAAACAAACCCTTGTATCTGGAACAAGGGAACTCTTTACCAGATTCCCATCGGAACATAGAATAGACAACAACATCTCGTGATGAAAAGATGGCCCTTGAACTAGAATCTCATCTAGGTAAGGCACCACAGCAATACCCTGGGACCTCACCACTGCCAGAAGAGCCCCCAGAACCTTTGTAAAAACTCTGGTAGCTTTAGCAAGGCCAAAAGGAAGGGCAGCAAACTGGAAATGTTTGTCCAGGAAGGCAAACCTTAGATACTGGTAATGATCTCTGTGAATAGGAACATGAAGGTACGCGTCCTTCCGATCTATGGTCATCATGAACTGACCCTATTGGACCAAAGAAAGGACAGAACCCTGAGGAATTGATTGAGACACTTTAAGTACAGAATGGGAACTACAAATAGATTTGAATAGAATCCTAGACCCTGTTCCTCTAGAGGAACTGGAACAATCATTCCCAGGGATGATAGGTCCTTTACCCAGTTTAAGAAGGCTTCTCTCTTTATCTTATTTGCAGATAGCCTTGACAAGTGGAACCTGCCCTTGGGAGGACAATATTTGAATCCTATTCTGTAACTGTGGGATACTATATCTATGGCCCAAGGATCTGGAACATTGCGTATCCAAGCCTGCTGGAAAAAAAAACCTGCCCCCCACTTGATCCACTACAGGATCGGTGGCGGCCCCTTCATGTTGATTTAGAATCAACGGAAGGCTTCTTAGCTTGCTTCCCCCTATTCTAAGGCTGACTGGACCTCCTGGAAGACTTGGATGGATCCGACTTGGAAGAGGAAGACTTCTGTCCCTTAAAGTAATGAAAGGTACGAAAATAAAATTTTGGTGACCCTTAGGTCTATTCTTTTTATCCTGAGGTAGGAAAGAACCCTTTCCACCTTTAATGTCAGAAATAATTTCTACCAGACCTGGTCCAAACAAGGTTTTACCCTTATAAGGCAGAGATAAAAGCTTGGACTTGGATGTAACATCTGCAGACCAAGATTTTAACCAGAGAGCTCTGTGAGCTAAAACAGTAAAACCAGAAATCTTAGCATGCAACCTAAGAACTTGCATTTTGGCATCACAAATAAAGGTATTGACTACCTTGAGAGCCTTGATCCTGTCTTGGATCTCCTCTATAGTAGGCTCTTCTAGGATAAGATTAGCTAAATCATTGCACCAAGATGCTGCCCCCGCAACTGTAGCAATACTAACAACAGGTTGCCACTGTAATCCCTGATAAATGTACAACTTCTTAAAAAAAACTCAAGCTTTTTATCCATGGGATCCTTGAAAGAAAAACTATCTTCAATAGTAATAGTAGTTCTTTTAGCCAGAGTAGAGATAGCTCCCTCTACCTTGGGCACTGTGTGCCATGAGTCACAAATAGAGTCAGCAACAGGTAACATCTTTTTATAAACAGGGGTCGGGAAAAAAGGAATCCCTGGTTTATCCCATTCCTGAGTTATAATATCTGCCATACGGTATGGAACTGGAAATACTTCCACAGATGAGGGTACATCATATACCCTATTAAGCTTACTAGACCTCTTTGGATTCTCCACAACATATTTGAAATGTTCCAAAGTAGCAAGAACCTCCTTCAAAAGAACTCAAAGGTGTTATAACTTAAATCTGAAATTAATCTCCTCTGAATCTGCAGAATGTGTCACTACAGTATCATAAGCTGACAATTTCCCCTTAGAAGCCACTGAAGAATCATCCTCATCAAATAATTGAGACAAACTGACTAACAAAGCTTTAGCGGAGTCAGCCTTACTAACGTCAATATGTTTAGATTTCCTCTTTCGTTTACAAGAAAATCTTTGGAAAAGCTGATAAAGCTGCAGAAACAGCAGAAGTAATCTGTGCAGCGAAATCCCCAGGTTAAAAAAAAACCCCAGGAGTTTGAGAGGAACTGCAGGGCACTGCATGTGATTATTGAGGGGAAAGCTGAGGCGTAGCTAGGATAACATTATCCTGAGAGACAGGAGGCTCAGGGAGAGACATCTTATCTTTAAACTTTAAAGTTTTATTTAAACATGAAGAGCAAAACTGTACAGGAGGAATTATCTTAGTCCCAAAACACAATATGCATTTTTCAAATTAATTAACTTCAGTATTAGTGTCAATAATTGGGTATCAGTTCACAATTAACAACAACAAAAAATGCCAACTTAAGTTTCTTTATATAAAGCAATAAAATATAAATAAGCACTTAAAACCCTCAGCTCTGCTGAGGTCTTACCCCTCCAGAAGTTGCTATCGCAGTAGCACAGAAAAAAACCTGACACACCAGGTAGCAAAAAACACCTTGTTACCAGAACAGCCCAAATCCACTTTTCACTGTGGATAGAAGAAAAGGCAGCCTCCAAACTCGCCGCAGCAAACTCCGATTTGAACAGAGAAGCCGAAAACTGGAAGTGCAGAGAAGCAGTCACGTGACCACAATAAAAAACAACTTTTTTTTAAAAAAAATTGCACCAAACAAAAATGGCGCGAAAACCAACAGCAGCACAGCAAAGTGATTGGGCCAGTAAGCTGAGCTGAAAAGTGATTGCAACAAGTAAGAAGTAAAACAAACATCTGTCAAACACTTCATACACTCTCCCATCTCTGAGCCCCCTCTTTTCACATAAAAGCAGTGCCCCTAAAACAGATTCAAATACTTTCCACAAGGATTAAACCCATATAGTTCAAGCCTAGAAGGGAAAGCACTTACCTGTGGATCCTGCTCTGTCATGCAGGAGCTGTTTTCTGAGGTGTGGCAGCTTCAACATATCTTCCAGGGACCTATAGAAAAGAAAGAGTAACCAACTTTGGCTTTCTATAAAAGGGGTAGCAATAATATTAGAAGTTTAAGCAAAGACTACCTCACTGTCTTCTAACTGCTAATTGCCACCATTACTCTTACTAAAGAGATTGACATGGACACAGCATAGCCCCAATCCTTTCTCGCAGGGAAAAGTACCCATTAAAAGGATTCAAATCTTTAGACACCATCATCGCCATCCTCCCATGATCAAGGCAAAGAGAATGACTGGGGGTTATGGGTAAGGGAAGTGATACTTAACAGCTTTGCTGGGGTGCTCTTTGCCTCCTCCTGCTGACCAGGAATTAATATCCAACTAGTAATTAGAATGTTTAGTGGACTCTCCATGCCATAGGAAAGAAATATTATTTTTATTGACAAAAATGGAATCCAAGATTTCTAATGAGCAACTTACTATATTTACATTTATGTCAATTTGTTAAAACAAATTTATTTTGGGGAGCTTTCTGTGACATAACTGCTCATTATTAAAGCTTACTTGGTTTTTGTCCTTGGTAGCACATTTGCTAACACATTTCAGTACTAATCTTTGCCCCTTATTGCCTACTTTCACCACTCTCCAGTACCTGTCTTGCATTTTGAATCTGACAACTCTTGAAGAGGGATCCTACTCCCACAAAGGTGACTGCCACTGCTGATTGGCTCACCGCCCATGTCTGCTTAGGACCAGAAGTTCTTTTGTAGCTTCCGAAATGAGAGATTTGTACATCATATTCATTTACAGTATGTATCATGAAAAACTTAGCAATATACTTTAATTATTTAACTCCCCCCCCCCCTGCACCCTGCTGACCTCTCAAGGCTAACTCTGCTATATATCTTTCACTAACTACATCAAAGAGATAACAGCTGCTTAACAATGAACTCTATACTAACACTATAGCCAGGGCTAGCCTTTTAGTCTGCCAATTAAAGCCCAGATTGGTTTCTCCAAATTAGGCAAATGGTGGGTGGAATCTGGCTACTGATAAATAATTGCAGTAAAAAAAAAGATGTTAACGTGTTTTAAAAACATTAAGACTTGGTTGATATGTTATTCTATAGCAACACAACAGACATGTCTTGCATTTACAAGGTTCTTACTGTCTCTTTAACCTCCTTAGGATTTAATCCACAAGGCTCTCCTTGCAAGGACTGCCAAAGACATGCATTTGGCATTAATCTTCACAATATCAAATATGGCATCACAAATAAAAGAATTGGCATTCTTGAGTAAACTCAAAATATTTGCACTATAAGATTCATCAGAATACTGCTCTGAAAGACTAGACAACTAGTAAGTAGAAGCAGCAGCTACATCAGCAACCGAAATATCTGGCCTGAGAATATAGCCTGGATGTAAAAAGGCTCTTCTATGAAAAAAACTCTAATTTTCTATCTAAAGGGTCTTTAAAAGAAGTACTGTCTTCCAAAGGAATAGTAGTAAGTTTAGCCAGAGTGGAAATGGCTCCATCCACCATGGGAACTGTTTCCAACAAATCTGTATTAGCAGCAGGTAAAGAATATAACTTATTAATGAATTACCTGGCTTAGACCATTCCCTAGAAATCATATCAGAGACTGCATCAGGAATACGGAAAACCTCAAGGAGATTTAACAACAGTCTTAAAATCTGAATTTAAATGATTACAAGGTTTACTATCAAAAATTTTGATCTTTAACCCCTAAAGAAATTTAGGTCTCCTTTAAAAGAAATTAAATATGTTCAACTTTAAATAAAAAAGAGGAAATATCAGATTCAACATAAGATGGAGATTCCTCATCACCCCCAAGGCAGAACACGATCTGTGTTTTTTTCTCAGAATCTGAAGGGTCTCTGCAGAATGAACGGCAGTGGCAGATAAAAACATTTCTTGCCTGTACTTTTAATTTCTGCCTGCAGGTGTCAATGTTCCGCTCTAACTCAATGGAAATATTTGCTACGTTCCTCTCTTTTTAATTTTATTACAAGGACAGACACTCCTATTTTGCTATTCTTTTCCTTTTACTACTCAAATAGCATTTTTAAAGTATAACAGATAACAGAAAAAACAGAGACCTAGATTTGGAGTTTGGCGTTAGCCGTGAAAACCAGCGTTAGAGGCTCCTAACGCTGGTTTTAGGCTACCGCCGGTATTTGGAGTCACTCAAAATAGGGTCTAACGCTCACTTTTCATCCGCGACTTTTCCATACCGCAGATCCCCTTACGTAAATTGCGTATCCTATCTTTTCAATGGGATCTTTCTAACTCCGGTATTTAGAGTCGTTTCTGAAGTGAGCTCCAGCCGCAGGAAAAAAGTCAGTAGTTAAGAGCTTTCTGGGCTAACGCCGGTTTATAAAGCTCTTAACTACTGTGCTCTAAAGTACACTAACACCCATAAACTACCTATGTACCCCTAAACCGAGGTCCCCCCACATCGCCGACACTCGAATAATTTTTTTTAACCCCTAATCTGCCGACCGCCACCTACGTTATCCTTATGTACCCCTAATCTGCTGCCCCTAACATCGCCGACCCCTATATTATATTTATTAACCCCTAACCTGCCCCCCACAACGTCGCCTCCACCTACCTACACTTATTACCCCCTAATCTGCCAACCGCAAAGCGCTGCCACCTACGTTAACCTTATGTACCCCTAATCTGCTGCCCCTAACACCGCCGACCCCTATATTATATTTATTGACCCCTAATCTGCCCCCCACAACGTCGCAGCCAGCTACCTACAATAATTAACCCCTAATCTGCCGACCGCAAAGCGCCGCCACCTACGTTATCCTTATGTACCCCTAATCTGCTGCCCCTAACACCGCCAACCCCTATATTATATTTATTAACCCCTAATCTGCCCCCCACAACGTCGCCTCCACCTGCCTACACTTATTAACCCCTAATCTGCCGACCGGAGCTCACCGCTATTCTAATAAATGTATTAACCCCTAAAGCTAAGTCTAACCCTAACACTAACACCCCCCTAAGTTAAATATAATTTACATCTAATGAAATTAATTAACTCTTATTAAATAAATTATTCCTATTTAAAGATAAATACTTACCTGTAAAATAAATCCTAATATAGCTACAATATAAATTATAATTATATTATAGCTATTTTAGGATTTATATTTATTTTACAGGTAACTTTGTATTTATTTTAACCAGGTACAATAGCTATTAAATAGTTAAGAACTATTTAATAGCTAAAATAGTTAAAATAATTACAAAATTACCTGTAAAATAAATCCTAACCTAAGTTACAATTAAACCTAACACTACACTATCAATAAATTAATTAAATAAACTACCTACAATTACCTACAATTAACCTAACACTACACTATCAATAAATTAATTAAATACAATTCCTACAAATAAATACAATTAAATAAACTAGCTAAAGTACAAAAAATAAAAAAGAACTAAGTTACAAAAAATTAAAAAATATTTACAAACATAAGAAAAATATTACAACAATTTTAAACTAATTACACCTACTCTAAGCCCCCTAATAAAACAACAAAGCCCCCCAAAATAAAAAATGCCCTACCCTATTCTAAATTACTAAAGTTAAAAGCTCTTTTACCTTACCAGCCCTGAACAGGGCCCTTTGCGGGGCATGCCCCAAGAAGTTCAGCTCTTTTGCCTGTAAAAAAAAACATACAATACCCCCCCCCAACATTACAACCCACCACCCGCATACCCCTAATCTAACCCAAAACCCCCTTAAATAAACCTAACACTAAGCCCCTGAAGATCATCCTACCTTGTCTTCACCTCACCAGGTATCACCGATCCGTCCTGGCTCCAAAATCTTCATCCAACCCAAGCGGGGGTTGGCGATCCATCATCCGGTGGCTGAAGAGGTCCAGAAGAGGCTCCAAAGTCTTCATCCTATCCGGGAAGAAGAGGCGATCCGGACCGGCAACCATCTTGATCCAAGCGGCATCTTCTATCTTCATCCGATGACAACCGGCTCCATCCTGAAGACCTCCACCGCGGCTGGCCAATAGAATGCGAGCTCAATCTGATTGGCTGATTGGATCAGCCAATCGGATTGAGCTTGATTCTGATTGGCTGATTCCATCAGCCAATCAGAATATTCCTACCTTAATTCCGATTGGCTGATAGAATCCTATCAGCCAATCGGAATTCGAGGGACGCCATCTTGGATGACGTCCCTTAAAGGAACCGTCATTCTTCAGTTGGACGTCGCCGGAAGAAGATGGGTCCGCGGTGGAGGTCTTCAGGATGGAGCCGGTCGTCATCGGATGAAGATAGAAGATGCCGCTTGGATCAAGATGGTTGCCGGTCCGGATCGCCTCTTCTTCCCGGATAGGATGAAGACTTTGGAGCCTCTTCTGGACCTCTTCAGCCACCGGATGATGGATCGCCAACCCCCGCTTGGGTTGGATGAAGATTTTGGAGCCAGGACGGATCGGTGATACCTGGTGAGGTGAAGACAAGGTAGGATGATCTTCAGGGGCTTAGTGTTAGGTTTATTTAAGGGGGGTTTGGGTTAGATTAGGGGTATGTGGGTGGTGGGTTGTAATGAAACTCCTGACAGATAAACTGTTACATTTATATTGTTACAACTATTTTAGCCAATGTTTTGTTTTAAAAGTTGCTATTTTATATTTATTTTATATATCTTTGCAGCTACAACTATTTCTTGCTATTCTAGATAGCTTCGTGGTTTTGTTAATGCTCTATTGATTGTAGGTCCCAAGTTTGATTCCCCTCAAGTTTAAACATTTTTTTTTTACATTTAAAAAAAAATTATTAATCATTTATAAAATTATTATATTTAACTTTATTTATTATTGTTATTATAAAAAATGTCTCAGGAAAATTTACCACAAATTCCTGAAAAGTCTTTTCAGACTTTATTAGAATCCATGCAACAATTTACTGAACAGATGTCTAAAATGCAATCTGCCATAACATCTGTTCATGAAGCTCAATCTCCTCAGGAAATTAATCCTAAACTAAAAAGGCTTATTGCAAGTCAAAACATTTAAATATTCATAAATGTTTTAATAAAAATAAATCTGAATCATGTCTGCTTGCTTCAGACAAAACCTATGCAACTTTTAAGAGGAATGAGCTCAATAATTCAGACTCTGATTCTGAACAAACTTTACTCAAAAAGAAAATTTTAAAGTGCAGAGTACACACAGACACAGTTTCTGCAGAAGAGTCTTCTGACTCAGATATTGATAAACAGTTTGATTATAACTTAGACAAAGAAGTTGATTTTAATGATTCTGATGATGATATCATTTATTTTTCTAATTCTCCTCATTTTTCTGACTATTCATCATCTAGTGACATCCCAAAAAATAAAAAGAGAAAGATGTCTTTTCTATCTAAACTTATTTTTAGACCCAGATGATTTACTTCACCCTCGTTCTTCACAATTGCAACTTACAAAAAGGGTAGCAACATTTTTAATATTTTATGTAAGAAGACCTTTATCTAAAAAAGCCAAGACCATTCTTAAAGCAGAATGTCCCAGACCCGAACTCCCTCATTCCTCCCAAATTACCCCAGAGATTCATACTAATCTTTTAAAATTCATTGGTACAAAAAAAATTAGATATTTGAGAAACTGTCAGGATAAATTATTAGATTTATTGGGTCCTATTACTAAGCTTTTTGAAATCTCAGAAGAAGGAATTTCCCAAGAATCTCTTTTAGATCCATATACTTTGAGAGAGTTGATCCAAAGACTTGTATATCTTCTTGGAGATGCTAATACTGCCATAGCTACTCAAAGAAGGCGTTTGATTCTTAAGCGCATCGATCCAAAACTTTCTGATTTTGCCCCCACTGAAATGGGCCCTAAAGCTAATGGCCTTTTTGGAGAAAGTGGCCTCAAAAAACTTAGCAGTTATGTCAATGAATTTAATTCTTTAAATAAAATTCAGTTAAACACTAACGGCTAGATTTGGAGTTTTGTCGGTAACGACCTGAAAAACTAACTCCGGCTTTTTTCTGGCCGCACCATAAAAATAACTCTGGTATTGAGAGTCCACATAAAGGCTGCGTTTATTGGAACAGCCAATAGAATGCGAGCTCCATCTGATTGGCTGATTGGATCAGCCAATCGGATTGAACTTGATTCTGATTGGCTGATTCCATCAGCCAATCAGAATATTCCTACCTTAATTCTGATTGGCTGATAGAATCCTATTAGCCAATCGGAATTCGAGGGTCCCTTAAAGGAACCGTCATTCTTCAGTTGGACGTCGCCGGAAGAAGATGGGTCCGCGGTGGAGGTCTTCAGGATGGAGCCGGTCGTCATCGGATGAAGATAGAAGATGCCGCTTGGATCAAGATGGCTGCCGGTCCGGATCGCCTCTTCTTCCCGGATAGGATGAAGACTTTGGAGCCTCTTCTGGACCTCTTCAGCCACCGGATGATGGATCGCCAACCCCCGCTTGGGTTGGATGAAGATTTTGGAGCCAGGACGGATCGGTGATACCTGGTGAGGTGAAGACAAGGTAGGATGATCTTCAGGGGCTTAGTGTTAGGTTTATTTAAGGGGGGTTTGGGTTAGATTAGGGGTATGTGGGTGGTGGGTTGTAATGTTGGGGGGGTGTATTGTATGTTTTTTTTTACAGGCAAAAGAGCTGAACTTCTTGGGGCATGCCCCGCAAAGGGCCCTGTTCAGGGCTGGTAAGGTAAAAGAGCTTTTAACTTTAGTAATTTAGAATAGGGTAGGGCATTTTTTATTTTGGGGGGCTTTGTTGTTTTATTAGGGGGCTTAGAGTAGGTGTAATTAGTTTAAAATTGTTGTAATATTTTTCTTATGTTTGTAAATATTTTTTTATTTTTTGTAACTTAGTTTTTTTTATTTTTTGTACTTTAGCTAGTTTATTTAATTGTATTTATTTGTAGGAATTGTATTTAATTAATTTATTGATAGTGTAGTGTTAGGTTAATTGTAGGTAGTTTATTTAATTAATTTATTGATAGTGTAGTGTTAGGTTTAATTGTAACTTAGGTTAGGATTTATTTTACAGGTAAATTTGTAATTATTTTAACTATTTTAGCTATTAAATAGTTCTTAACTATTTAATAGCTATTGTACCTGGTTAAAATAAATACAAAGTTACCTGTAAAATAAATATAAATCCTAAAATAGCTATAATATAATTATAATTTATATTGTAGCTATATTAGGATTTATTTCACAGGTAAGTATTTATCTTTAAATAGGAATAATTTATTTAATAAGAGTTAATTAATTTCGTTAGATGTAAATTATATTTAACTTAGGGGGGTGTTAGTGTTAGGGTTAGACTTAGCTTTAGGGGTTAATACATTTATTAGAATAGCGGTGAGCTCCGGTCGGCAGATTAGGGGTTAATAAGTGTAGGCAGGTGGAGGCGACGTTGTGGGGGGCAGATTAGGGGTTAATAAATATAATATAGGGGTCGGCGGTGTTAGGGGCAGCAGATTAGGGGTACATAAGGATAACGTAGGTGGCGGCACTTTGCGGTCGGCAGATTAGGGGTTTATTATTGTAGGTAGCTGGCTGCGACGTTGTGGGGGGCAGATTAGGGGTTAATAAATATAATATAGGGGTCGGCGGTGTTAGGGGCAGCAGATTAGGGGTACATAAGGATAACGTAGGTGGCGGCGCTTTGCGGTCGGCAGATTAGGGGTTAATTATTGTAGGTAGCTGGCTGCGACATTGTGGGGGGCAGATTAGGGGTTAATAAATATAATATAGGGGTCGGCGGTGTTAGGGGCAGCAGATTAGGGGTACATAAGGATAACGTAGGTGGCGGCGCTTTGCGGTCGGCAGATTAGGGGTTAATAAGTGTATGTAGGTGGAGGCGACGTTGTGGGGGGCAGGTTAGGGGTTAATAAATATAATACAGGGGTCGGCGGTGTTAGGGGCAGCAGATTAGGGGTACATAAGGATAACGTAGGTGGCGGTCGGCAGATTAGGGGTTAAAAAATTTATTCGAGTGTCGGCGATGTGGGGAGACCTCGGTTTAGGGGTGCATAGGTAGTTTATGGGTGTTAGTGTACTTTAGAGCACAGTAGTTAAGAGCTTTATAAACCGGCGTTAGCCCAGAAAGCTCTTAACTACTGACTTTTTTCCTGCGGCTGGAGTTTTGTCGTTAGATGTCTAACGCTCACTTCAGAAACGACTCTAAATACCGGAGTTAGAAAGATCCCATTGAAAAGATAGGATACGCAATTTACGTAAGGGGATCTGCGGTATGGAAAAGTCGCGGATGAAAAGTGAGCGTTAGACCCTATTTTGAGTGACTCCAAATACCGGCGGTAGCCTAAAACCAGCGTTAGGAGCCTCTAACGCTGGTTTTCACGGCTAACGCCAAACTCCAAATCTAGGTCTAAGAAAATATTTTATCAACCTAACAAAATTTTTGATAGGGCTGGGAAAGGACGAGGCCGCTTTCCCGGTCGTTTCCAAGGCATGTCCAGGTCTCAGTTTCACCTGCCACATCCCATACAAATTTCTTTCCCACCAGAGGGAGACAATGGACAAACAGATCCTTCAGGTATTGCCCATCAAGAAGAACTTTCAACGGTAAGTTCTCTCACCTTTACACACACACTTTTTTCCCCACAAAAAATTGGAGGCAGAATAACTCTTTTTATAAAAAATTGGACTTTAATTACACAAGACCCTTGGGTAATTCAAACTATTTCAGGTTTCCATTTAATTTTTTCTTCCCCTCCAATTCAAAATTCTCTTCCTGTACCAATAAAGTTTTCCCTTTCAGATTCCAATCTTCTAAATTTAGAAATGGTAGATTAATTAAACAAAGAGACCATAGAACAAGTTCTAGATCCAACAAATTCATTCATCAGCAATATGTTCTTGGTAAAGAAAAAGGAAGGTTCTTATTGTCCTGTAATAAATTTAAGACAATTAAACCTTTATATAGAGTACAATCATTTCAAGATGGAAGGAATTCATCTTTTAAGAGATTGTCTTATGGACAAAGATTGGTTAGTCCGTTTAGATCTCAAAGACGCTTATTTGACTATCCAGTTCATTTAGATTTCAGGAAATTTCTTCGTTTCTTTTGGAAAGATCAAATGTGGCAATTTTCTTGTCTTCCCTTTGGTCTATCATCTGCTCCTTGGACTTTTACCAATGTATTAAAACCTGTTGTTTCTTGGTTGAGAATGAGAGGTGTTCGTCTTATTTACTTGGACGATATCCTTATTTTTCATCAAGATCCAACTATTCTTCAGAACAATTAAACACTACAATGAATCTTCTCCAGAAATTAGGTTTTATTTTAAATGTCAAGAAATCTATCCTTTCTCCTTCTCAGAATTTATTATTTCTGGGTTTTATAATAGATACTGTCTCTGCCACCCTAAGTCTTCCTATGGACAAGATAAAGAAAATAAGGAAGGAAATAAATTATCTTCTCAAGAAACAATCTTTCCCTATTCGGTCCTTAGCAAGGATTATAGGTCTTTTATCTTATTCGATTCAAGCAATTTTCCCTGCTCCTCTTCATTATCGAGCATTACAGAGATTGAAGATCCAACATCTTCGTTTAGGTTATTCTTACTTTCAGGAAATTTAATTATCAGAAGAAGCAAGATCAGAACTTCTTTGGTGGTTATCCAATTTGGAAGCTTCCAATGGGAGAGCCATTTTTGGAAAATCTCCAGCTATTATTCTAGAATCAGATGCGAGCAATTCCGGATGGGGTGCCAGACTTGGTCCTCTTATTACAGGAGGCAAATGGTCTCTTTCAGAGAAAAAGCTTCATATCAGTTGTTTAGAACTTCTTGCCGGTTCCTTTGCAGTCAAGAGTTTTGTCAGAAACAACTCTCCTATTTCTATCCTTCTTCGTATGGACAACATATCAGCAGTGCGTTATTTGAATCGACTAGGAGGTACTACTTTAAAAATGTTATCAGACATTACCAAGGAATTTATACATCAATATCTTTGTCAAAATATTTTAATTCAAGTGGAGTACCTTTCTGGTCTTCCCAATTCCGCAGCGGATTGGGGATCTCGTTATTTAAAAGACAACAGCAACTGGAAACTAGACAAACTCTTGTTCCTCAAACTTCAAGAGTTGAGAGGTCCATTTGTAATAGATCTTTTTGCCTTTCGTCTGAATTATCAACTTCTCACATTTTACAGTTGGAGACCAGATCCGACAACACTTGCAACAGATGCCTTTCTTCAGAATTGACCTCTTATAGGAGCTTATGCTTTTTCCCCTTTCTCAATGATTCCTCAAACAATTTCTTATGTGAATCAAATATCCCTTCTTCTGATCACACCTTGGTGGACAGCTCAGTCATGGTTCCCAATTCTTCTAGAAATGTCCATCCTTCCACCAGTTCTTTTTCCCTTTCAACAGAATCTCCTTACCATCCACAACAGATATTTTCACAAATTAATTCTCACAGGTTCTCTTCGGCTCATTGCCTGGAAGATTTCAGGGGTTCCATGTCTTCTGAAGTTCTTTCGTCAGGAGCTAAACTCCACCTTCAGGACTCCTGGGCACCAGGAACCAGAAAATGTTATTTATCCGCATGGACTAAATGGACTAGCTGGTGCAGTGACAGGGATCTGGATCCCATTTCAGCCCCTTTGAGTGAAGTGATTAATTATCTTACTTCTCTTTTTGAGGCTGGTCTGGCTTACAGATCAATCAATGTTGTCCGTTCCGCTTTTTCAGCAGGGCATGAATTATTATTTAATGCTCCAATTGGTCAACACTTTACCATTTGCAAACTTCTTAAAGCCATTCATGTTAAAAGACCTGTTCCTAAATACAACTATTTTTGGGATGTTGATTTATTAATTTATTTTTTTCAGGAATTGGCCAGATAATAAAGATCTGTCTCTTAAACAACTTACTTGTAAACTTGCAACTTTATTATGTCTTTTGTCATGTAAAAGAGTTTCAGATGTTAAAGCTATAGATTATGATGCAAAAATGTTTTCCCCTCAAGGTGTAATTTTTTCTCTTTCCAGACGTACTAAAACTATGACTTCTTCTATATTCTATCCTTATTTTTCTGAGCATCCTAAACTATGTGTTGAATCTTGTTTAAAAATGTATGAGTCTAAAACTATTTCTTTAAGATCTTCGAATTCTAAACAATTATTGATTTATTTTTTTCCTCCTTACTTACCTGTTACTTCTTCTTCTATTAGTAGGTGGGTCAAGTGGATTATGCTGCAAGCTGGTGTGGATCCTATTTTTTCTTCTCATTCTATTCGAGCAGCGTCTGCTTCTAAGGCCTTATCTAAGTCTGCTTCGTTACAAGATATTTTAAATGCTGCAGACTGGTCTTCTAACTCTATTTTTTCTATAAAACAGAGGGGTACCCGATTGGTAGAAATAGCAGCTCTTTAAGTGTGGTATTCCCCAATAATCACACTAAGATTAAAAAATATACAAAGGTTAAGAGTGCGCTCAAAAGAGCTCTACCACAATTAATAGTTATATTTTTAAAAATAGGAATGAAATCAAGCCTAACATTATAAATGAAATTTTATTTCTATATATTCCACTAAAAACTTTATAAGCATTCAAAACACAAAGACATATATATGATAAAGTCAGGTGCACCTTATATTGACTACACAATTAGCACAATTGTTTTAGACCATATTGTATTATCAGAAAAAATACTGGAGGTATAGTTCTGCGTGTTGTTTTAATTGTGTCCCAATTTTGCAACAAAGTATTTGAGCAGCTCTGAAATAATGTATCAAGTCTTTAAAGATGTCGAGTAAATACTCAATTGAGCAATGTGTTATTTTATTGATTTCCAGGAGATTATATTATAAGTGTCTCTTGTATACTTTTATCGTTGAAGATTAGTGTTGCCCTTACAGATGGTTTACTCACAAGAATTCGAAAGTTACCGGATTAGCTTCTGTCTTTCTCTGACCCAGAACTTTCCTCTTTATGTAGGATTTTTGGCGTTCTGGAAGCCGTTAGGTCGGACTCTGACGTGTCTCACACACGTGCTATGCTCATCCGCCAATCACTGGGTCAGATTACCGGTGGTTTCGTTTTTCAAAAAAGCAAAATGTTTTGTGAGCAGCAATCTGTCAAAAGATATTCCAAGAGCAATAATCCAACTGGTGTAAGTCACTATAACACCTTTACTGTCTGGAAACTTGCCAATAGTTCAGGCCGTGTCCGGATCGGAACTTTACGTGATAACGGCTTTGATACTCTTTCAGAAGCAATCCAGAAAAAGAAAGCACTGGATTGCATCTGAAAGAGTATCAAAGTCGTTATCACGTAAAGTTCCGATCCGGACACGGCCTGAACTATTGGCAAGTTTCCAGACAGTAAAAGTGTTATAGTGACTTACACCAGTTGGATTATTGCTCTTGGAATATCTTTTGACAGATTGCTGCTCACGTAACATTTTGCTTTTTTGAAAAACGAAACCACCGGTAATCTGACCCAGTGATTGGCGGATGAGCATAGCACGTGTGTGAGACACGTCAGAGTCCGACCTAACGGCTACCAGAACGTCGAAAAACATAATTTATGTAAGAACTTACCTGATAAATTCATTTCTTTCATATTAGCAAGAGTCCATGAGCTAGTGACGTATGGGATATACAATCCTACCAGGAGGGGAAAAGTTTCCCAAACCTCAAAATGCCTATAAATACACCCCTCACCACACCCACAAATCAGTTTAACGCATAGCCAAGAAGTGGGGTGATAAGACAAAAGTGCGAAAGCATAAAAAAATAAGGAATTGGAATAATTGTGCTTTATAAAAAAAATCATAACCACCACAAAAAAAGGGTGGGCCTCATGGACTCTTGCTAATATGAAAGAAATGAATTTATCAGGTAAGTTCTTACATAAATTATGTTTTCTTTCATGTAATTAGCAAGAGTCCATGAGCTAGTGACGTATGGGATAATGAATACCCAAGGTGTGGATCTTCCACGCAAGAGTCACTAGAGAGGGAGGGATAAAATAAAGACAGACAATTCCGCTGAAAATAATCCACACCCAAAATAAAGTTTAAATCTTATAATGAAAAAAACTGAAATTATAAGCAGAAGAATCATACTGAAACAGCTGCCTGAAGTACTTTTCTACCAAAAACTGCTTCAGAAGAAGAAAACACATAAAAATGGTAGAATTTAGTAAAAGTATGCAAAGAAGACCAAGTTGCTGCTTTGCAAATCTGATCAACCGAAGCTTCATTCCTAAACGCCCAGGAAGTAGAAACTGACCTAGTAGAATGAGCTGTAATCCTTTCGACATAAGCATGATGAATCAAAGACTTCAACCAAGACGCCAAAGAAATGGCAGAGGCCTTCTGACCTTTCCTAGAACCGGAAAGATAACAAATAGACTAGAAGTCTTTCGGAAATTTTTGGTAGCTTCAACATAATATTTCAAAGCTCTAACTACATCCAAAGAATGCAACGATCTTTCCTTAGGATTCTTAGGATTAGGACACAATGAAGGAACCACAATTTCTCTACTAATGTTGTTAGAATTCACAACCTTAGGTAAAAATTGAAAAAGAAGTTCGCAACACCGCCTTATCCTGATGAAAAATCAGAAAAGGAGACACACAAGAAAGAGCAGATAAATCAGAAACTCTTCTAGCAGAAGAGATGGCCAAAAGAAACAAAACTTTCCAAGAAAGTAATTTAATGTCCAGCGAATGCATAGGTTCAAACGGAGGAGCTTGAAGAGCCCCCAGAACCAAATTCAAACTCCAAGGAGGAGAAATTGACTTAATAACAAGTTTTATACGAATCAAAGCTTGTACAAAACAATGAATAACAGGAAGACTAGTAATCTTTCTGTGAAAAAGAACAGAAAAAGCAGAGATTTGTCCTTCAAGGAACTTGCAGACAAACCTTAATCCAAACCATCCCGAAGAAACTGTAAAATTCTAGGAATTCTAAAAGAATGCCAAGAAAACTGATGAGAAAAACACCAAGAAATGTAAACCTTCCAGACTCGATAATATATCTTCCTAGATACAGATTTACGAGCCTGTAACATAGTATTAATCAGAGAGTCAGAGAAACCTCTATGACTGAGAATCAAGCGTTCAATCTCTATACCTTCAAATTTAAGGATTTGAGATCCTGATGGAAAAAAGGACCTTGTGATAGAAGGTCTGGTCTTAACGGAAGAGTCCACGGTTGGCAAGTGGCCATCCGGACAAGATCCGCATACCAAAACCTGTGAGGCAATGCTGGAGCCACCAGCAGAACAGACGAGCACCCCTTAGAATCTTGGAAATTACTCTTGGAAGAAGAACTAGAGGTGGAAAGATATAGGCAGGATGATACTTCCAAGGAAGTGACAATGCATCCACTGCCTCCGCCTGAGGATCCCTGGATCTGGACAGAAACCTGGGAAGTTTCTTGTTTAGATGAGAAGCCATCAGATCTATTTCTGGAGGTCCCCACATTTGAACAATCTGAAGAAATACCTCTGGGTGAAGAGACCATTCGCCCGGATGTAACGTTTGGTGACTGAGATAATCCGCTTCCCAATTGTCTATACCTGGGATATGAACCGCAGAAATTAGACAGGAGCTGGATTCCGCCCAAACCAGAATTTGAGATACTTCTTTCATAGCCAGAGGACTGTGAGTCCCTCCTTGATGATTGACATATGCCACAGTTGTGACATTGTCCGTCTGAAAACAAATGAACGACTCTCTCTTTAGAAGAGGCCATGACTGAAGAGCTCTGAAAATTGCACGGAGTTCCAAAATATTGATTGGTAATCTCACCTCCTGAGATTCCCAAACCCCTTGTGCTGTCAGAGACCCCCAAACAGCTCCCCAACCTGTCAGACTTGCATCTGTTGAAATCTCAGTCCAGGTTGGAAGAACAAAAGAAGCCCCCTGAATTAAACAATGGTGGTCTGTCCACCACGTTAGAAAGTGTCGAACAATCGGTTTTAAAGATATTAATTGAGATATCTTTGTATAATCCCTGCACCACTGGTTCAGCATACAGAGCTGAAGAGGTCGCATGTGAAAACGAGCAAAGGGAACCGCGTCCAATGCAGCAGTCATAAGACCTAGAATTTCCATGCATAAGGCTACCGAAGGGAAAGATTGAGACTGAAGGTTTCGACAAGCTGAAACCAATTTCAGACGTCTCTTGTCCGTCAGAGACAGAGTCAAGGACACTGACTCTATCAGGAAACCTAAAAAGGTTACCCTTGTCTGAGGAATCAACAAACTTTTTGGTAAATTGATCCTCCAACCATATTCTAGAAGAAACAACACTCATAAAAGACTGGAAAGGTTCTTTCTAGTGAAAATGAGCAAAGGGAATTGAATCCAATGCTGTGGCCATAAGACCTAAAACTTCTATGCATATATAGCAACTGAAGGAAATAATAGAGACTAAAGGTACCGACAGACGGAACCCAATAGAATTATCCCTTGTCTGATAGAGACAAAGACAGTGACACAAACTTTCTGGAAATCTAAAAAAGGTGACCCTTGTGTGAGGAATCAAGAGCTTTCGAAAAAAAGATCCTCTAACTATGTCCTGAAGAGCAAGTGAATCATATAAGATTGTGCATCCTCAGAAAATAATCTGAATGAAAACAGAAAAATGAAAATATGCATTTATTGTATCTAATGAAAACAAATAATGCTAACAATGACCATAAAAAGGCAAAATAGTTTGAATAAAACTCCAAACCCGGTTCCTGGAATACGGCACGTACATCGCAATATTAGGGAGCTGATTTCGAACCCCAATTATAAACATGTTACTTGAGAAAGAACTCAGGAATTCGTTCCTTAATAAGAACAACTAAACTAGTATAAGCTTAAAGTTTTAGTCTTAGAACTCAATCTTGAAGCCCAGAGTAACAGTTAAGAATTGAATCCAAATATAAAACAAATAATTGATTATCTTAGAACAAAATTCTTCTAGCTAAAATAGCTAAAAACATAGATTAACCCTCATTTGCGAAAATATTCAATAAAATGAAGACACAAATGAAATTATTAGCATGATAGTGCAGTTTAAAGGACCAGTCCATACAGTGGAACTTGCATAATCAATAAATGCAAAACAACAAGACAAATGC
Organism: Bombina bombina; assembly: GCF_027579735.1. Classification (NCBI taxonomy): domain Eukaryota; kingdom Metazoa; phylum Chordata; class Amphibia; order Anura; family Bombinatoridae; genus Bombina; species Bombina bombina. Next base: position 801,966,769 of record NC_069503.1, read on the forward strand.
AACAGCACCTAGTCTAGTAAATGTTGTCCCTTAACAATGCTAAAATAAATCATAATCTGATACTTGATCTTAAAGTAAACAGAAAAAATGAAGCAATTGCAATATCCAAATAAATCACAGGACCAAGAAAAGTACCTGAAACTAAATAATTTTCCATAAATAAGATACAACTATCTAAAGGAAAATAAATACTATTTTGCTATAGAAACAATAGCATAATTAGTAGAAGTAGAGATAGCTCCAATAAATTGGAGAACCCTCCAAATTGAATTTAACTGCTGGCAAAGAATATAGTTTAAAACCTTTGAAAAAGGAATAAAAGAAAATTCTCAGCCTATTCCATTCCCTAAAATGGGGAATTGGAAAGAAAACCTCTGAAAACACAGAAGAAATAAATAGGCAGAAATAGTGTCAGCTAGTCTTAAAGAACTAGTTACCTTAATATCCAAAATAATAAACACCTTTTCAACAAAGAACAAATGTACTTTAATAATAAAAAAGTAGATTTGTTAGTGTCAATATCTGATGAAGAAAATTTCTGAAAGAGAAAAAACATCATCAGAGAAGGATAAATCAGTATGTTGTTGGTCATTTGAAACTTCAATAATTAAAAAAGAAGTTAAAAAGACCTAAAAATTTTATTAGAAGGCACGAAGTCAGACAAAGCCTTTAAAATAGAATCAGAAAATATTTCTTATAAATCTTCTAAATATTTCTTGTACATAAAATGTAAGAATGGAAATATAAAAAGCATAAACACTAATGGTTTCTGCATGTAAAAGTATATCATAATACCTTATTACAAACCATAGCTAAAGATAAACATTTATAACATTTAAAATAAATGAACTTAGCTTTGGTAGAACTGAAACTCAGTTAAGCGTTTTTCCAGAAGTGGCTTCTGATTCAGGGTCAATCTGAGACATCTTGCAATATGTAATAGAAAAAAACAACATATAAAGCAAAAAAGATCAAATTCCTTAAATGACAGTTTCAGGAATGGGAAAAAAATGACAATGAACAAGCTTCTAGCAACCAGAAGCAATAAATAATGAGACTTAAATATTGTGGAGACAACAATGACGCTCACATTTTTTAGCTCCAAAAAAGCCGGCCACATTATTTGGCACCAAAAATGGCGCCACATCCGGTAACGCCGACATTTTTTGGCGCAAAAACGTCAAAAATATTACTCAACTTCCGGCGACACGTATGACGCCGGAAATGACAAAAAAAAATTTGCGCCAAGAATGACGCAATAAAATGAAGCATTTTTAGCCCCCGTGAGCCTAACAGCCCACAGGAAAAAAGTCAAATTTTAAGGTAAGAAAAAAATTATTTATTCATATGCATTATCCCAAATATGAAACTGACTGTCTGAAATAAGGAACGTTGAACATCCTGAATCAAGGCAAATAAATGTTTAAACACATATATTTAGAACTTTATATAAAAGTGCCCAACCATAGCTTAGAGTGTCACAGAAAATAAGACTTACTTACCCCAGGACACTCATCTACATGTAGTAGAAAGCCAAACCAGTACTGAAACGAGAATCAGTAGAGGTAATGGTATATATAAGAGTATATCGTCGATCTGAAAAGGGAGGTAAGAGATGAATCTCTACGACCGATAACAGAGAACCTATGAAATAGACCCCGTAGAAGGAGATCATTGAATTCAAATAGGCAATACTCTCTTCACATCCCTCTGACATTCACTGCACGCTGAGAGGAAAACCGGGCTCCAACCTGCTGCGGAGCGCATATCAACAAAGAATCTAGCACAAACTTACTTCACCACCTCCACAGGAGGCAAAGTTTGTAAAACTGATTTGTGGGTGTGGTGAGGGGTGTATTTATAGGCATTTTGAGGTTTGGGAAACTTTGCCCCTCCTGGTAGGAATGTATATCCCATACGTCACTAGCTCATGGACTCTTGCTAATTACATGAAAGAAATCCTACATAAAGAGGAAAGTTCTGGGTCAGAGAAAGACAGAAGCTAATCCTGTAACTTTCGAATTCTTGTGAGTAAACCATTTGTAAGGGCAACACTAATCTTCAACGATAAAAGTATACAAGAGACACTTATAATATAATCTCCTAGAAATCAATAAAATAACACATTGCTCAATTGAGTATTTACTCGACATCTTTAAAGACTTGATACATTTCAGAGCTGCTCAAATACTTTGTTGCAAAATTGGGACACAATTAAAACAACACGCAGAACTATACCTCCAGTATTTTTTCCGATAATACAATATGGTCTAAAACAATTGTGCTAATTGTGTAGTGAATATAAGGTGCACCTGACTTTATCATATATATGTCTTTGTGTTTTGAATGTTTATAAAGTTTTTAGTGGAATATATAGAAATAAAATTTCATTTATAATATTAACTCTATTTTTCGTCAGTTTTATTTTAAACCTATTTCTTCTATTCCACACCATCTGGCATCTTGATTTTATTTTATTTGCTTTAAACTAGCAAAATAGGAGTCTCTGTCCTTGTAATAAAGTTCCGATTATACTAATATTATGACGGAATAATCTAGATTTTATTAAAGAGACAGAGACGAGTATTTCCCACCTCTATATCCCTCCCTTATTATTATCATTCAGTTAATTAAAGAATTCTATTTGATTATTTTATTGATTGTTTTAATATTTATGTATATATATTTCAGTTCAACTCCCATCTAATCCAGGACCCTAAAGTGGTACCATCGTCTCAGAATTTTCGGGAGTTTCAAAAGAGGAAAGACTTCTGCAGTTTCAAAGAGTTTCAAGTTTTCAAGATGTTCCAGTTTCTTGAACTTTCCAGTTTTTTCTTCAGATGAACTTTGTTTTTTCGTCCTGCTGATCTTCAGCATATTTTTTCTTTTTTCTGACTTTTGTTTCTTTTTGTTTCCCATGTTACTGTTCCTATTATCAGCAAATAGAAAAGAGGAGGTTTAACGGTTTTCTCACAGTTTAATGGACTATGATGTTATTTGATTGGATACTTACTAACTAACTGATGTATTATTTATTATCTGTCACTGGTTATGTTTTAAATTTTTCAGTTTTTTCTGTTATCTGTTATACTTTAAAAATGCTATTTGAGTAGTAAAAGGAAAAGAATAGCAAAATACTTGTCTCTGTCTCTTTAATAAAATCTAGATAATTCCGTCATAATATTAGGATAATCGGATATTCCGTTCATTCCCTGAACTCCAATGCGGTACAGGGTAACAGCACATTGCAGAAAAGCTTAACAGATGTATTCTAGGAGTGTAGGAGCCAACCAAAATACTTAGACAGATTTTTATTTGTTCTTTAATAAGTGTGTGTGTTTATGTTGTGTGTGTGTGTGTATGTTGTGTGTGTGTTGTGTGTATGCTGTGTATGTTGTGTCTGTGTGTGTGTGTATGTTGTGTGTATGGTGTGTATGTGTTGTGTGTGTGTATGTTGTGTGTGTGTGTATGTTGTGTGTGTATGTGTGTGTTGAGTGTGTTGTGTATGTATGGTGTGTGTGTGTATATGTTGTGTGTGTATGGTGTGTGTGTTGTGTGTGTATGGTGTGTGTGTGTATATGTTGTGTGTGTGTATGGTGTGTGGGTGTGTGTATATGGTGTGTGGGTGTGTGTGTATATGGTGTGTGTGTATATATGGTGTGTGTGTGTGTATATGGTGTGTGTGTATATGGTGTGTGTGTGTATGGTGTGTGTATGGTATGTGTGTGTGGTATGTGTGTGTATGGTATGTGCGTGTGTGTGTGTATGGTGTATGTGTGTGTGTGTGTGTGTATGGTGTATGTGTGTGTGTGTGTGTGTATGGTGTATGTGTGCGTGTGTGTGTGTGTATGGTGTATGGGTGTGTGTGTGTGTGTGTGTGTGTGTATGGTGTATGGGTGTGTGTGTATGGCATGTGTGTGTGTAGTATGTGTGTGTGTATGTGTGTGTATGGTGTATGTGTGTGTGTATGGTGTATGGGTGTGTGTCTGTATGGCGTGTGTTTGTGTACTATGTGTGTGTATGTGTATGGTATGTATGGTGTATGGGTGTGTGTGTGTATGTGTATATGGTGTATACACAGGCTGTACATGAACCTGTCCTCATGCACACAGAGTAAGGGCAATAAACACAGCAACACCAGCGTGTTAAAGAAACTGCAGAAATGTTTTCACTAAAAAAACTCATCGCAGAAAATGAAAAAAAAGTTCTGCCTCTGGGCTCATCACCAGAGGAAACTTCACTATCTGAACATAACAGTATCCTTGGTTTCAGGGCACATTGTATCTGTAGAAGGTAAAATCTGAACTGACCTTTTATGCTTGTTTAAAGGCAGAAGAGCAGCCAGCGCATCAGAAACTGAAACCTTGAAAAAAGTTTTTCACAGTAGATCAAACCAAGTCATTATTCTCCTTTAATGAATAAACAGTAGGTGCGTTAATACCCAAAGAAACCGCATTACATTGGTCTGATCACATTAACAATTCTAAACGTGCCACATAATGTGCTGGAGAAGACACTTCAGCTTTTTTTTTAATAAGCACTCCTAATAATGTTAGAATGGTGTTCAGTAGATTCAGTTCCTTGTGTAGATTTAGGGACAAAATTACACTACTCCATTACAGCATATGGCAAAGCAATGCAATAAACATATAACCTACTTAAAAAAAAGCTCTTGAGGAATGGAAATCACTTACCCCCTCCTAAGTAGCTTTTTTAAATAAACTCACAAGTACAATGTGCGCTAAGTCGAATTGCAAAACAAAACATCCGACGTCAGATAACCCATGAATTTCTATATATGTTAACAGTGACATGACCAAGATAACTATGAAACAGGATGCATTGGTCCCAAAGGATAATATTGCAACAGCAAGATAGACAAGTAAGGAAAACAATGTACTCACCACTGCACAGTGGCTGGTATCATAGTTATTACAGGGAGTGCAGAATTATTAGGCAAATGAGTATTTTGACCACATCATCCTCTTTATGCATGTTGTCTTACTCCAAGCTGTATAGGCTCGAAAGCCTACTACCAATTAAGCATATTAGGTGATGTGCATCTCTGTAATGAGAAGGGGTGTGGTCTAATGACATCAACACCCTATATCAGGTGTGCATAATTATTAGGCAACTTCCTTTCCTTTGGCAAAATGGGTCAAAAGAAGGACTTGACAGGCTCAGAAAAGTCAAAAATAGTGAGATATCTTGCAGAGGGATGCAGCACTCTTAAAATTGCAAAGCTTCTGAAGCGTGATCATCGAACAATCAAGCGTTTCATTCAAAATAGTCAACAGGGTCGCAAGAAGCGTGTGGAAAAACCAAGGCGCAAAATAACTGCCCATGAACTGAGAAAAGTCAAGCGTGCAGCTGCCAAGATGCCACTTGCCACCAGTTTGGCCATATTTCAGAGCTGCAACATCACTGGAGTGCCCAAAAGCACAAGGTGTGCAATACTCAGAGACATGGCCAAGGTAAGAAAGGCTGAAAGACGACCACCACTGAACAAGACACACAAGCTGAAACGTCAAGACTGGGCCAAGAAATATCTCAAGACTGATTTTTCTAAGGTTTTATGGACTGATGAAATGAGAGTGAGTCTTGATGGGCCAGATGGATGGGCCCGTGGCTGGATTGGTAAAGGGCAGAGAGCTCCAGTCCGACTCAGACGCCAGCAAGGTGGAGGTGGAGTACTGGTTTGGGCTGGTATCATCAAAGATGAGCTTGTGGGGCCTTTTCGGGTTGAGGATGGAGTCAAGCTCAACTCCCAGTCCTACTGCCAGTTTCTGGAAGGCACCTTCTTCAAGCAGTGGTACAGGAAGAAGTCTGCATCCTTCAAGAAAAACATGATTTTCATGCAGGACAATGCTCCATCACACGCATCCAAGTACTCCACAGCGTGGCTGGCAAGAAAGGGTATAAAAGAAGAAAATCTAATGACATGGCCTCCTTGTTCACCTGATCTGAACCCCATTGAGAACCTGTGGTCCATCATCAAATGTGAGATTTACAAGGAGGGAAAACAGTACACCTCTCTGAACAGTGTCTGGGAGGCTGTGGTTGCTGCTGCACGCAATGTTGATGGTGAACAGATCAAAACACTGACAGAATCCATGGATGGCAGGCTTTTGAGTGTCCTTGCAAAGAAAGGTGGCTATATTGGTCACTGATTTGTTTTTGTTTTGTTTTTGAATGTCAAAAATGTATATTTGTGAATGTTGAGATGTTATATTGGTTTCACTGGTAAAAATAAATAATTGAAATGGGTATATATTTGTTTTTTGTTAAGTTGCCTAATAATTATGCACAGTAATAGTCACCTACACACACAGATATCCCCCTAAAATAGCTATAACTAAAAACAAACTAAAAACTACTTCCAAAACTATTCAGCTTTGATATTAATGAGTTTTTTGGGTTCATTGAGAACATGGTTGTTGTTCAATAATAAAATTAATCCTCAAAAATACAACTTGCCTAATAATTCTGCACTCCCTGTATATCCTCCAGGTCCTTCCTTCCATGGACCTCACTGTAAATCCAAACAAAGCTTTATCTTTCAGTAAGAGGATAAGGTAGTAAACACCACCCAAATGTGAAGCGAGTAACATGTACAAATTCAGACACCATGATCTTAAAGCCATAATCTCTGATGCGTTTCGCACAGGACAACCTGCGCGTTATCAAAGATAATAAATAGTGTGTTTGATACAGCAATATTTAAATGTAAGTGGGAGTGGTGTAACCCATGGCAATCAGCTGTACGTAATTTACTCTAGTCATGGTATCTAAATCAACCAACTAACACGTCTGTGTTTTCTTTTTTTATATAATATATCATATAACTGCATACTTTATCAGACACTTGTTAAAACATCGGATGTACTGTTTTATTTATTTTTTAAGACCGGAAGTGACATGTCAGCGTTTTTCGTCTATAGCAAATCAAACTGATCTTTATGTCAGTTGATGCTATGTGAGACAGGCTGAACTTTACCTTAGCATAGTTGTCTCAATTAGCCTATAGAAAATCAAACAGATTTTTACATCAGCTGTTGCTATGTACAGTTCTAACAGGACAAGCCAAACCTTACCTTGACATAGTTGTTTCAATTAATGCATGTTAATAAATAGTATACATTAAGGAAAGGCTCGTAATGCATTGATACACCACAATTTGTACAAAGTACTCAATTAATATTGACTCTGTTTCAAAAAATCAATAATGATTACTTATATATACTGTATATACTGTATGTATATATATATATATATATATATATAAGTCACGTGTGGTGTTCCCCAAGGTTCCATTCTCGACCCCCTACTATTCACATTATTTATAAATGATCTGCCAAATGTCTGCAAATCCTCAACTGTACACATTTACGCAGATGACACAGTAATCTATGCAAGCAAATCCGAACTGCCGCAGCTTGAGGCAGTGCTCCAAGACCAGTTCACAAAGGTAGAAAAGTGGATCTCAAAAAACAAACTCTTCCTAAACACTGACAAAACTGTCACAATGATCTTTGGAACAGTACCTAAATTACACAAACTACAAAATTCCCATCTACGCATAAAAATAAAATCAAATTGCACGCTGACCGCAGTCCACTCTTTCAAATACTTGGATATGTTGTTAGACCCCAATCTATCTTTTGGCCTCCACATTGAAAAACTTGCATCTAAACTCTATCAAAAACTAGGTGCCCTGTACAGTAAAGGAAAAGATTGTACTGCAAATGCTGATACCGATAATGGATTATGGGGATGTAGTATACGCACCTGCACCGCAAACTCACCTTAATAAAATTAATACGTTTTATAACTCGTTCTGGCGCTTTGTGCTACAATGTAACTACAGGAACCACCATTGTGACATGCTAAAAGAACTAAACTGGCTGTCGCTGGAATCCATACGTACTCTTCATCTTTCCAAGCTTTTCTGGGAAGCTCCCACCCTACCTGAGCAGAATGCTCTCCCCGGCTGTTCCCACCTCCCATAACCTCCGATCCAGTACCAGCACATTATTTAGCCTTCATACAAAAAGAAAGCAGCTCGATCCTCCTTTTCCTAAAGAGCACCACAATTATGGAACGACCTCCCGCACACTTTCAAACCTTCCCCAAGCCTAAAATCCTTTCAGAGATCCCTCTCTACATATCTCAAAACAGAATGCGCCTGTAATGGTTGATTATATATTTCCTACCTGTTCTATGTTACATTTTGCATATATTATGTATTAATATTGTTTCTGTATTTTATTGTACCCTATTGTAACAATGCAATGTTTTGTGGACCCAGGACATACTTGAAAATGAGAGAAATCTCAATGTATCCTTCATGGTAAATATTTTATAAATAAATAAATATATATACACACACACACAGAAGCACACATTTACAGGAACGAACAAGCAGCTCAATACCATTGTTAGCCTGTTCTATGGCGATTTACCACCTGGATGCAGCTTCTTTTAGCCCAGTAATGCTTTTCACAGAGTAGAACTTTCCTGTAGTATATCAATCTGATCCCGCCTATTAGTGTCAGTCCAGCGCCGAAATACCAGGCAATTCCTCTCTGAACAAGGAACACAGTAACCCCAGATGATTGTTTCGGCCTTCATTGGGCCTTGTCAGTGAGGTGTAGCCATATTCCTCTAAGCACACTGAGCAAGGAGTCCACGTCTGGATTCCCCTTTTTTTCCATAGGGAGACTAAATACACACAGAAAGAAGTACACTCACAGGAACGAACAACCAGCTCAATACCATTGTTAGCCTGTTCTATGGCGATTTACCACCTGGGTGCAGCTTCTTTTAGCCCTTTAACGCTTTTCACAGAGTAGAACTTTCCTGTAGTATATCAGTCTGATCCCGCCTATTATTGTCAGTCCAGCATCGAAATACTAGGCAATTCCTCTTTGAACAAGGAAGACAGCAACCCCAGACGATCGTTTCGGCCTTCATTGGGCCTCGTCAGTGAAGTGTAGCCATATTCCTCTAAGCACACTGTGCAAGGAGTCCACGTTTGGGTGTATATACAGTACATCTATCTATCTATCTATCTATCTATCTATATATATATATATATATATATATATACAGTATATATATTGCAGTTTACGTTTAAACACTTTTAGAAGTAAAGTTTGTGTGAATAAACTATACAAACAGCCCATTAAAATCTAAGTACCCATAAAATAGATGAATACATCACTATGTTACAAATAATTCATGTATAGATTTTGATAACCACCATATGCTAGGCTACACTATGCAACCAGTATAACACGGTCCCTTATTTGTAGTGATACTGCTTAACTGATAGTCAGTGGCCACATGCAACTTATTAGATCTCACATACGCCTAGATTTAGAGTTCTGCGTTAGCCGTCAAAAGCAGCGTTAAGGGGTCCAAACGTTGCTTTTTACCACCCGCTGGTATTTAGAGTCAGCCAGGAAAGGGTCTAACGCTCACTTCCAAGCCGCGACTTTTCCATACCGCATATCCCCTTACGCCAATTGCGTATCCTATCTTTTCAATGGGATCTTCCTAACGCTGGTATTTAGAGTCTTGGCTGAAGTGAGTGGTAGACCCTCTACCGACAATACTCCAGCCGCAGAAAAAAGTCAGTAGTTAAGAGCTTTCTGGGCTAACGCCGGTTTATAAAGCTCTTAACTACTGTGCTCTAAAGTACACTAACACCCCTAAACCGAGGTCCCCCCACTCTAATAAATATTTTTAACCCCTAATCTGCCGAACGCACACCGCTGCCACCTACATTATCCCTATGTACCCCTAATCTGCTGCCCCTAACATTGCCGACACCTACATAATATTTATTAACCCCTAATCTGCCTCCCCAACATCGCCGCTACCTTACCTACACTTATTAACCCCTAATCTGCCGACCGGACCTCGCCGCTGCTCTAATAAATGTATTAACCCCTAAACCGCCTCACTCCCGCCTCAAAAACCCTATAATAAATAGTATTAACCCCTAATCTGCCCTCCCTAACATCGCCGACACCTAACTTCAAGTATTAACCCCTAATCTGCCAACCGGACCTCGCCGCTACTCTAATAAATGTATTAACCCCTAAAGCTAAGTCTAACCCTAACCCCCCCTATGTTAAATATAATTTTAATCTAATGAAATAAATTAAATATTATTAACTAAAGTCTTCCTATTTAAAACTAAATACCTGTAAAATAAACCCTAATATAGCTACAATATAACGAATAATTATATTGTAGCTATTTTAGGATTTATATTTATTTTACAGGCAACTTTGTATTTATTTTAACTAGGTACAAAAGCTATTAAATAGTTATTTACTATTTAATAGCTACCTAGTTAAAATAATTACAAAATTACCTGTAAAATAAATCCTAACCTAAGTTACAATTAAACCTAACACTATACTATCAATAAATAAATTAAATCAATTAACTACAAGTACCTACAATTAAATGAACTAAACTAAATTACAAAAAAAAAAAACACTAAATTACAAAAAAAAAAAAAGATTACAAGAATTTTTTTATTTTTTTTTATATATATATTTTTATTGAGGTACGTAAATTAGGCATACAAACATTATAAACACAAAGGGAATTGCCAGTCAATACAACAGGAACAAAAATGTACAGTCCATCTGAATTCTATAGCGGTATAGTAAACATTCTGAACAGCTCACCAATGAAACGAAAAAAAAAAGGAAAAAATAAAACAGTTAAAGATGGCAAAATTAAATACATGATGCCTATTCACAAGGGAACCTCCCCTAACAAACAGGTCACTCTTTGACCTCAAATAATGAGACATAACTGGTAGTAAGGAAAGGCATAATGGAATGGAGAGACCACTCTTGGATCTCACTTTGCTAACCTCATTTTTTTATTTTTCTAGATGATAGCACGGGATACACCCTTATTTATATCCATCTTATTTTGTAAATCTGTAATCCCCAATGAAAAAAACAAAAAAACAAAAGACATGGCCTCTTTTGGACCTTAACCTTTAGTATTGCTGATAGGGGGCTTGATAAGGGGTATGAAATAATAATGAAACACATAGGGCTGCTCTTGAACCCTTAAAACAATAATTGCAATCAGATAATATACAACATTGAATAGTAAAGAAACCCTGTGGGCCTAAACTGCTAAGGGGAAGTACAATAAAAGTTAGCCTTTTTGTTCTTTCTCCAAAGCTGCAATACATATTGTAGTAGGCATATAGCCTTAATGATACAGAAAACATTTTTTTTTAATCTTTTGCAGACCCAAAAATCTTTATAGTGGGGAGGTTGGTATATTCAAGAGGAGTGAGGCTGACCTCAAAGTAAATAAGACGCTTACTAACTAGATTGTGTGACAAAGCTAAACTGCAGCAATGTGCCAAGCTATAGGAGCTAGGCTAGTTTAACATGAAATATCAGGCTGAGAAACAAATTATGTCACTATGGTGAGGGACCAGGCATATGTTAGTTTGTTAGAAAGTGAATACCCCATATAATAAGACTTTGCAGAGCTCAAACCTATAGCTACAATCACCAATACATCCACAATATACTAGGTGTCTATTAATAATTAATGTTGTGTCAGTATGTTCATCACATTGCTCCTGACACTCTAGTTGAATACCATGCCTGATGTGGTAAGGTATTAAATTAAACCCCTAAATTCAAGAGAATAGGTATAGTAAGCATGCCATTGCTGTCTCGGCCACTGACAGCCCGGCATGGGCAATAAAATATAAGGGGGTGAGAATTACAGACATATATATCAGGCTATGAAGGCTAATGCTATATTAAGAGATCTACTAAACCGTAATTGCAAAAAGTATTGGCTAAGCTATGATTTACACACAGGGTTATACCTAACACTGTGAGGTTGCGGAAATAAATGTGTTATCTAACTTGTGTTTAACCTCTATACTGCTGGTCATTAAGATAAATGAGTTAAAGCCACATGTGCCTATGCTCGCGTGTTGCACTAAATATAAATACTATCAAATACACTAGCTGCAGACATTAGACATTAAGGGGTATGTATACATTTCTCAAATAGATAATTTAAATATTTATTGCAAAGTCCAAACAGATAATGTCCCCCAAAGCTCAGACTGTACTGCCGTCATTAGGGTTCCGGCATTTTATGTTTAGACAAGTCACCAGGTCGTAGCAGCAAGATAGAGAGGCCCTCTAGCAGAAGTAAATCTGAGTCCAGGAGCGGTTTAGAAGACAGAAATCAGAGGACTTTGCTTTTGTTGTCTTCCATTTCACTGCTGTTTTTTTGTGTGATTTGCGACAGTCATCCTATTCCGGATCGCCAGGTAAGATTAGTGCGAGCAGTAGTAATTCTCACAAACAGGCCAAGACAATGTCTCCCTATGTTAGCCAGGACATCCATGTGGCTCTTTGCGGGGCGTGCAGCAGTCTCACCTCCTCGTATCTGACAATGCAGTATCGGACCACACAGCTCCCTCCCCGGTAAGTTGAAGGGAATAACACGCTTCTGAGTAGCGCAAGGCTCTATGAGGCACCCTGACACTATGGGATTCTCTAGATTAGGCTCATCGTGAGTGTCTTCGCCAAAGAGCACCTCAAAAACTTTTAGATCTTGGCAATCCGGCTCAAGATGTGGCAGACAGAAGAGGGTCCCTGTGGGGGTCTCCCGCTGCAATTGCGGTCCTCCGTCCTCCTCTTCTGCATCTATAGCGGAATCATAGATAGTGAGCTTGTTGTAGCTGAAACACTGACCTACTAGCTGGTGTAGTCTGAGGAAATGTTCATCCAAAAGTACACAGATTGCCTTTTGTAGCTGTTCCATATTAGATGTTGTGCCCCACAGGGTTAGTAGATAATGATTGATTGCAATTCAACACTTACTTAGTGCAGCGTAACGACAGGATGAGAGGGCATCCTGCTGGGGTATGAGAGAGGACAAGGCCTCAAATTGTATCCGAGCACTGATGCCAGCAGCAATTCAGTTGATATCAGTCTCATTAGATGCACTGTTCATAGTTGATTCAGGTTCTGCTTAGTGTTAATATAGTTGACGCTTTTGCAAGCTGATATTATAATAGTATTTCAGAAAAGCTGGAGCAGCATGCAGATGTGCGACTTAACATGGCCGCTGCCCGGAAGTTCCCCCAGATTACAAGAATCTTAAGATAATTACACCTACTCTAAGCCCCCTAATAAAATAACAAAGCCCCCCAAAATAAAAATATTCCCTACCCTAATCTAAATTAAAATAGTTAACAGCTCTATTACCTTACCAGCACTTAAAAGCGCTTTTTGCGGGCCATGCCCCAAAGAAATCAGCTCTTTTGCCTGTAAAAAAAACACAATACCACCCCCCAACATTACAACCCACCACCCACATACCCCTACTCTAACCCAAACCCCCTTAAATAAACCTAACACTACCCCCCTGAAGCTCTCCTTACCTTGAGTCGTCTTCACCCAACCGGGCCGAACTCTTCATCCGATGGACCAAAAGAAGACATCCAGAGTGGCAGAAGTCTTCATCCTATCCGGTCAGAAGAGGACATCCGGACCGGCAGAAATCTTCATCCAAGCGGCATCTTCTATCTTCATCCATCCGACGAGGAGCGGCTCCATCTTCAAGACCTCCGGCGCGGAACATCCTTCTTCACCGACGACTACTGACGAATGAAGGTTCCTTTAAGTGACATCATCCAAGATGGCGTCCCTCGAATTTCCGATTGGCTGATAGGATTCTATCAGCCAATCGGAATTAAGGTAGGAAAAATCTGATTGGCTGATTGAATCAGCCAATCAGATTCAAGTTCAATCCGATTGGATGATCCAATCAGCCAATCAGATTGAGCTTGCATTCTATTGGCTGATCGGAACACCCAATAGAATGCGAGCTCAATCTGACTGGATGATTTAATCAGCCAATCAGATTTCTCCTACCTTATTTCCAATTGGCTGATAGAATCCTATCAGCCAATCGGAATTCGAGGGACGCCATCTTGGATGACGTCACTTAAAGGAACCTTCATTCGTTGGGTAGTCGTCGGGGAAGGAGGATGTTCCGCGCCGGAGGTCTTGAAGATGGAGTCGCTCCTCGTCGGATGGCTGAAGGTAGAAGATGCCGCTTGGATGAAGATGTCTGCCGGTCCGGATGTCCTCTTCTGCCCGGATAGGATGAAGACTTCTGCCGCTCCGGATTTCTTCTTTTGGTCCATCGGATAAAGAGTTCGGCCCGGTTGGGTGAAGACGACTCAAGGTAGGGAGATCTTCAGGGGGGTAGTGTTAGGTTTATTTAAGGGGGTTTGGGTTAGAGTATAAGGGGGTTTGGGTTGGGGGTGTGGGTGGTGGGTTGTAATGTTGGGGGGTGGTATTGTGTTTTTTTTACAGGCAAAAGAGCTGATTTCTTTGGGGCATGCCCCGCAAAAAGCCCTTTTAAGGGCTGGTAAGGTAATAGAGCTGTTAACTATTTTAATTTAGATTAGGGTAGGGAATTTTTTTATTTTGGGGGGCTTTGTTATTTTATTAGGGGGCTTAGAGTAGGTGTAATTAGCTTAAAATTCTTGTAATCTTTTTTTATTTTTTGTAATTTAGTGGGGGGGGTTGTAATTTAGTTTATTTAATTGTAGGTACTTGTAGTTAATTGATTTAATTTATTTATTGATAGTGTAGTGTTAGGTTTAATTGTAACTTAGGTTAGGATTTATTTTACAGGTAATTTTGTAATTATTTTAACTAGGTAGCTATTAAATAGTAAATAACTATTTAATAGCTATTGTACCTAGTTAAAATAAATACAAAGTTGCCTGTAAAATAAATATAAATCCTAAAATAGCTACAATATAATTATTTGTTAATCGTTATATTGTAGCTATATTAGGGTTTATTTTACAGGTAAGTATTTAGTTTTAAATAGGAAGACTTTAGTTAATAATATTTAATTTATTTCGTTAGATTAAAATTATATTTAATTTAGGGGGGTGTTAGGGTTAGACTTAGCTTTAGGGGTTAATACATTTATTAGAGTAGCGGCAAGGTCCGGTCAGTAGATTAGGGATTAATACTTGAAGTTAGGTGTCGGCGATGTTAGGGAGGGCAGATTAGGGGTTAATACTATTTATTATAGGGTTTTTGAGGCGGGAGTGCGGCGGTTTAGGGGTTAATACATTTATTAGAGTGGCGGCGAGGTCCGGTCGGCAGATTAGGGGTTAATAAGTGTAGGTAAGGTAGCGGCGACGTTGGGGGGGCAGATTAGGGGTTAATAAATATAATATATTGGTCGGCAATGCTAGGAGCAGCAGATTAGGGGTACATAGGTATAATGTAGGCTGTGGCGGTGTACAGAGCGGCAGATTAGGGGTTAATAATATAATGCAGGGGTCAGTGATAGTGGGGGCGGCAGATTAGGGGTTAATAAGTGTAAGATTAGGGGTGTTTAGGCTCGGGGTTCATGTTAGGGTGTTAGGTGCAGACTTAGAAACTGTTTCCCCATAGGAAACAATGGGGCTGCGTTAGGAGCTTAACACTGCTTTTTTGCAGGTGTTTTTTTCAGCCCAAACTGCCCCATTGTTTCCTATGGGGATATTGTGCACAAGCACGTTTTTCCAGCTAGCCGCTACCGTAAGCATTGCTGGTATTGAGAGTTGAAGTGGCAGTAAATATGCCTGTACGCTCCCTTTTTGGAGCCTAACGCAGCCCTTCAGAGAACTCTAAATACCAGCGTTGTTTAGAAGCAGCGCTAGAAAAAAACACGCGTAGCTAACGCACCCCTTTGGCCGCAAAACTCTAAATCTAGGTGATAGTGATCTATTCATCTATTTTATGGGTACTTAGATTTTAATGGGCTGTTTTATTGCCATCCTACATATCTGGATATACCCAACTAATGTTATATGTCGTATACAACATAATAGGACCAGACTTATTCTTGATTTTACGTCTTATGCATACCCTGATCCATCCTTGTTGTGGTTATTATGACACACATATAACTATACATGATCATAACTATGTGATTTTACTTATAACAATGCTACAACTGCTAGGTGATTTTGTTGTTTTTCTGATATATAGACCAGCTCTAGCTGGGGTATGCTTACACTAGGTGAAGCTCTGATTAAGCAAACTCAGCCGGACGCACTACATCCCTAAGCGCTCTGTGTCTGAATGACACGTCAGCGCTTAATGCAAATTAGCCATGTGAGTATGTCTTGGGCCACGCAGACGTCAGATCTGTAACATCCGCGCCTGTTTCAATTAGACACGACAGGAGGTTGCTTAGCAGCATACAGGTAAACAAAATGTTAAGAGGGCTCTAAACAGGTATGCGTTTCTACACAAGTCTATACATATGATATGTTAAATGGTCGATTCCTAATCCTATTTCATACGGGGCCACTTTTTAAGTCTTTTAAATTATCTGACTATGAAAGGCTGTACTTATTATGCGCTTTACTCATTTTCCTAATATCACATGTTGATTCAACTCTCTGATATATACATAATGGTCATCCTTAGCAGTGTCTTTAAGAAGCTGGTGTTGCTGTGTTTGTTGCCCTTACTCTGTGTGCATGAGGACAGGTTCATGTACAACCTGTGTATACACCATATACACAAAACATATACACACACACACCCATACACACACACACCCATACACACACACCATACACACACACGCACATACCATACACACACATACCACACACACGCACATACCATACACACGCACATACCATACACACACCATACACACACCATACACAAACACACACACACACACACCATACACACACAAGATATACACACACCCACACACCTTATACACACACCCACACACCATATACACACACACCCTATACACACATACACCATATACACACACACCATCTACACACACACAACATATACATACACACACACACACACACACACCATACAAACACAACACACACACAATATACAGACACACACAACACACACACACCATACACACACACACACACCATACACACACACCCACACACCATACACACACACCATATACATACACACACAACATATATACACACCATACACACCATACACACACACACACACCATATACACACACACATAACATATATACACACACACACACACCATACACACACACCATACAAACACAACACACACCATACACACACAATATACACACACACACACACTCACCATATACACGCAAAATATACACACACAACATATACACACACACACAACATAAACACATGCACACAACATAAACACACACTTAAAGAACAAAAAAATCTGTCTAAGTATTTTGGTTGGCTCCTACAGTCCTAAAATACATTTGTTAAGCCCTGACTTACCTTTTCTGCAATGTGCTGTTACCCTGTACTGCACTGGAGTTCAGGAAATGGAAGGAAATTAAAAAGAGAGGAACATAGCAAATATTTCCATTGAGATAGAATGGAACAGTGACACCTGCAGGCAGAAATTAAAAGTGCAGGCAAAAAATGTTTTTAACTGCCACTGCCGTTCTTTCAGCAGAGACCCTTCAGTTTCTGCGATAAGAACGCAGATCGCACAGTGTTCTGCCTTGGGGCTGATTCTTATTATCAACCCACTATGTGACTATTGACACAACTATGATATATTGTGAACGCAATTATGGAATAACAATGATTTCTTAGCGTGTTACTTCTGGTTTAAATACTATTGAGTGATATATACTCTATTATGTTTGATACACTGGTTCTTTATTTATTTTGTATCCTACATAATGGGGATGAATATGCACTATATATATATATATATATATATTTTTTTTTTTTAAATGTTTCCCTGTTTATTTGTATAAGTATGTATATGATAGTAACCTGGCAAATATGATGTTGCCATTGAAACACATGTTTTGGCGCAATTTTCTGTAATTGTTTGATGGGTGGGGTTTAGCACATTTAAGTTGCACTTTGCTCACTTGCACTAATGTCTGGTCTGAGGAAGGGGTCTGTTAACCCCGAAACATTACCACAATAAATAATTTCTATATTTAAATCCAGTGAGTGCAGTCCTTGATTGAAGAAGATTGTTATTAAGATACTGCTGACACCCTGGTTGATGGCCCAGCAGAATTGTGAGTGCAGATAGACATGGGAGATTATATATATATATATATATATATATATATATATATATATATATATATATATATATATATATATATATATATATATTAAATATATATATATATAATATATATATATATATATATATATATATATATATAATGGGCCGGCTCCTTAGCTTAGATCCCTGCATTTTCAAATAAAGATAGCAAGAGAGCGAAGAAAAAATGATAATAGGAGTAAATTAGAATGTTGCGTAAAATTGCAGGCTCTATCTGAATCATGAAAGAAAAAAATTGGGCTTAGTATCCCTTTAAGATCAAAAGGGCTGCTCATATATGAACTGTCATTCAGTTTTACTATTAATAATATACAAATCCTATATTATAAAAGGCCAAGTGTTTGTCTGAAGCCGTCATGCACAGTAGAGACAAACACTTGGCCTTGAGATAGGGAGCGCGAGGTACACAAACAGCTGTGAGGTCTGGGGAGCGCGAGGTAAGCTGATTGAAACAGCCTGTGGCAAGAGATATGGAGCGCGAGCTACTCAACAGCTGTGAGGTGTGCTGCGTGAGAAGCGGCCACGCGCTCCCCAGACCTCACAGCTATTTGTGGCCGACGGGAGCGTTGCGATGGGGGTGTGGCCGGGCGTCGCGATGGGCGTGGCCGGGCAGGTGCCGCCGCGATGGGGCGTGGCCGGGCGGGGTCCCGCGATGTGAAGACTTCAAGACAGAGCCAGAGAGGGAGCAGGAGAGGGGGGGGAGAAGTGCCAAAGAGGGGGGGAGAAAGAGCCAAAGGGGGGAAAAAGAGCCAAAGAGAAGGGGGGAGAGCCAAAGAGACGGGGGGGAGCCAAAGAGAAGGGGGGGGGAGAGCCAAAGAGAAGGGGGGGGAGAGAGCCAAAGGGGGGAGAGAGAGCCAAAGAGAAGGGGGGGGAGAGCCAAAGAGAAGGGGGGGAGCCAAAGAGGAAAAAGAGCAAAAAAGGAGAGAGAGCCAAAGAGGGGAGAGAGAGAGCCAAAGAGGGGGGAAAGAGAGCCAAAGAGGGGGGGGGGGGGGAGAGCCAAAGAGGGGGGGAGAGAGCAAAAGGTGGGGAGAGCCAAAGAGGGGGGAGAGAGAGAGCCAAAGAGGAAAGAGAGCCAAAGAAGAGAGCAAAAGAGGGGAGAGAGAGCCAAAGAGGGGGGAGAGAGAGCCAAAGAGGGGGGGCAGAGGCAAAGAGGGGGGGGGCAGAGCCAAAGAGGGGGGGGGCAGAGCCAAAGAGGGGGGGGCAGAGCCAAAGAGGGGGGGGGCAGAGCCAAAGAGGGGGGGGGCAGAGCCAAAGAGGGGGAGGGAGAGCCAAAGAGGGGGGGAGAGAGCCAAAGAGGGGGGAGAGAACAAAAGAGGGGGGAGAGAGCCAAAGAGGGGAGAGAGCAAAAGAGGGGGGGAGAGCCAAAGAGGGGGGGGGCAAAGGGGAGGGGAGAGCCAAAGAGGGGGGAGAGAGAGAGCCAAAGAGGAAAGAGAGCCAAAGAGGAGATGATAATAGGAGTAAATTAGAATGTTGCGTAAAATTGCAGGCTCTATCTGAATCATGAAAGAAAAAAATTGGGCTTAGTATCCCTTTAAGATCAAAAGGGCTGCTCATATATGAACTGTCATTCAGTTTTACTATTAATAATATACAAATCCTATATTATAAAAGGCCAAGTGTTTGTCTGAAGCTGTCATGCGCAGTAGAGACAAACACTTGGCCTTGAGATAGGGAGCGCGAGGTACACAAACAGCTGTGAGGTCTGGGGAGCGCGAGGTAAGCTGATTGAAACAGCCTGTGGCAAGAGATATGGAGCGCGAGGTACTCAACAGCTGTGAGGTGTGCTGCGTGAGAAGCGGCCACGCGCTCCCCAGACCTCACAGCTATTTGTGGCCGACGGGAGCGTTGCGATGGGGGTGTGGCCGGGCGTTGCGATGGGCGTGGCCGGGCAGGTGCCGCCGCGATGGGGCGTGGCCGGGCGGGGTCCCGCGATGTGAAGACTTCAAGACAGAGCCAGAGAGGGAGCAGGAGAGGGGGGGAGAAGTGCCAAAGAGGGGGGGAGAAAGAGCCAAAGGGGGGAAAAAGAGCCAAAGAGAAGGGGGGAGAGCCAAAGAGACGGGGGGGAGAGCCAAAGAGACGGGGGGGGAGCCAAAGAGAAGGGGGGGGAGAGCCAAAGAGAAGGGGGGGGAGAGAGCCAAAGGGGGGAGAGAGAGCCAAAGAGAAGGGGGGGGAGAGCCAAAGAGAAGGGGGGGAGCCAAAGAGAAGGGGGGGAGCCAAAGAGGAAAAAGAGCAAAAAAGGAGAGAGAGCCAAAGAGGGGAGAGAGAGAGCCAAAGAGGGGGGAAAGAGAGCCAAAGAGGGGGGAAAGAGAGCCAAAGAGGGGGGGGGGGAGAGCCAAAGAGGGGGGGAGAGAGCTAAAGGTGGGGAGAGCCAAAGAGGGGGGAGAGAGAGAGCCAAAGAGGAAAGAGAGCCAAAGAAGAGAGCAAAAGAGGGGAGAGAGAGCCAAAGAGGGGGGAGAGAGAGCCAAAGAGGGGGGGGCAGAGCCAAAGAGGGGGGGGCAGAGCCAAAGAGGGGGGGGGCAGAGCCAAAGAGGGGGAGGGAGAGCCAAAGAGGGGGGGAGAGAGCCAAAGAGGGGGGAGAGAACAAAAGAGGGGGGAGAGAGCCAAAGAGGGGAGAGAGAGAGCAAAAGAGGGGGGGAGAGCCAAAGAGGGGGGGGCAAAGGGGAGGGGAGAGCCAAAGAGGGGGGAGAGAGAGAGCCAAAGAGGAAAGAGAGCCAAAGAGGAGAGAGAGCAAAAGAGGGGAGAGAGCCAAAGAGGGGGGAGAGAGAGCCAAAGGGGGGGGGAGAGAGCCAAAGGGGGGGAGAGCCAAAGGGGGGGAGAGCCAAAGAGGGGGGAGAGAGAGAGCCAAAGAAGAGAGAGAGCAAAAGAGGTAAGAGAGCCAAAGAGGGGGGGAGAGCCAAAGAGGGGGGGAGAGCCAAAGAGGGGGGAGGAGAGCCAAAGAGGGGGGGGAGAACAAAAGAGGGGGGAGAGAGAGCAAAAGAAAGGAGGGAGAGAGCCAAAGAGGGGAGAGAGAGAGCAAAGGAGGGGAGAGAGAGAGAGCAAAAGAGGGGAGAGAGAGAGCAAAGGAGAGGGGGGAGAGAAAGCAAAAGAGAGGGGGGAAGAGAGAGCAAAAGAGAGGGGGGAAGAGAGAGCAAAAGAGAGGGGGGAAGAGAGAGCAAAAGAGAGGGGGGAGAGAGCAAGGGGTGGGACCGCTGTACTGCAAAAAATGGCCCGTGTACACGGGCTTTAGTACTAGTACTATATAATTGCTTATCAACAACCTAGGATATTCTTATCCCAGGAATAAATCTACATCTCATATTTTGTTTATGCCACAGGGTTCTCTAATATTAAAGGGACACTGAACCCAAATTTTTTCGTTTGTGATTCAGATAGAGCATGACATTTTAAGCAACTTTCTAATTTACTCCTATTATCAAATTTTCTTCATTCTCTTGGAATCTTTATTTGAAATGCAAGAATGTAAGTTTAGATGCCGGCCCATTTTTGGTGAACAACCTAGGTTGTTCTTGCTGATTGGTGGATAAATTCATCCACCAATCAAAAACTGCTGTCCAGAGTCTGAACCAAGAAAAAAGCTTATATGCCTTCTTTTTTTGTATAAAGATAGCAAGAGAACAAAAAAACATTGATAATAGGAGAAAATTAGAAAGTTGCTTAGAATTCCATGCTCTATCTGAATCACAAAATATTTTTTTGGGTTGTGTCCCTTTAAGATAGAAAATCCTTTTAGTTTCCTTCTTAAATAATGATTCGAAACAATCCACTCAGGGGTACAAAATCTATAATTGAAGGAAAATGCTTCAAGGCTTTTTTGGTGTGATACAAAGTGTTTAGCTACCGGTGTGGATGGCTGGTCATTTTCTATATTTCTTAGATGTTCCCTTATGCGATTGCCATTCTACTGGTGCA
The DNA here is from genome assembly GCF_027579735.1 of Bombina bombina. Classification (NCBI taxonomy): domain Eukaryota; kingdom Metazoa; phylum Chordata; class Amphibia; order Anura; family Bombinatoridae; genus Bombina; species Bombina bombina. The sequence goes on from NC_069503.1 coordinate 801,988,878, forward strand.
TCCAGTATACTGCTTATTACAAACTTTGCAGGAGATAAGATAGTTAATGTACTTTGAACAGCAGTCTAATCTGAATCTAATTGTATATGAGGTATTAGTGCTTGTAGAAAGTTCTCACTTACTTTCATATATTTACAGACTAGATAAGGTCTTCTTTCACATCGAAAGGAACCTTTTCTTTGTAACCAGCATTTTTTTTGCTTATATGGTTGGAAATGCTGTCTTGGTACACATATTCCACAAGGCTATCACCTAAAGTGGGTGGCGATTTTGGCAATAAATTTACATCTTTTGAAAGGATGGTTTTCATGGGAGGATCCCATTCTAATATCCCTAAGTTCTGTTTTATCATTCTCCTAAGTGTACTAAATTGTCTACTGAATTTTGTACTAAAAATAGGGTATCAGTTGGATGTTTTTTTTGGTGTCCGTTTGTATCTTTGCAATGTTGACTGTCTTTCAGATGAGTGTTTCTATTGAAAATACCTACGCCTAGATTTAGAGTTTGGTGTTAGCCGTCAAAAGCAGCGTTAAGGGGTCCTAACGCTGCTTTTGGCCGCCCGCTGGTATTTACCTACCGCGATTCCAGGCTACCGCAGATTCCCTTACGCCAATTGCATATCCTATCTTTTCTATGGGATCTGCCTAATGCTGGTATTTAGAGTCTTGGGAGAAGTGAGCGGTAGACCCTCTACCGACAAGACTCCTAACGCCAAAAAAAGCCAGTAGTTAAGAGCTTTATGGTCTAACGCCGGAATATAAAGCTCTTAACTACTGTGCTCTAAAGAACACTAACACCCATAAACTACCTATGTATCCCTAAACCGAGGCCCCCCCACATCGCTGCCACTATAATAAAAAAATGTAACCCCTAATCTGCCGACCGGACATCGCCGCCACTTACGTTATACTTATGAACCCATAATCTGCTGCACCTAACATTGCCGACCCCTTTATTATATTTATTTAACCTAATCTGCCCCCCCAACGTCGCTGCTACCTAACTACACTTATTAACCCCTAATCTGCCGACCGGACCTCGCCGCCACTATAATAAATGTATTAACCCCTAAACCGCCGCACTCCCGCCTTGCAAACACTATAATAAATTGTATTAACCCCTAATTTGCCCTCCCTAACATCGCCGCCACCTACCTACAATTATTAACCCCTAATCTCCCGCCCGCACCATCGCCGCTACTATAATAAAGTTTTTAACCCCTAAACATAACTCTAACCCTAACACCCCCCTAACATAAATATAATTTATATTAAACAACATAATATTCCTAAAATTAACTAAATTATTCCTATTTAAAACTAAATACTTACCTATAAAATAAACCCTAATATAGCTACAATATAATTAATAATTACATTGTAGCTATTTTAGGATTTATATTTATTTTACAGGCAACTTTGTATTTATTTTAACTAGGTACAAAAGCTATTAAATAGTTAATAACTATTTAATAGCTACCTAGGGCTTTTTTGCGGGGCATGCCCCAAAGTAATCAGCTCTTTTGCCTGTAAAAAAAATACAACCCCCACAACATTAAAACCCACCACCCACATACCCCTACTCTAACGCACCCAAACCCCCCTTAAATAAACCTAACACTACCCCCCTGAAGATCTCCCTACCTTGAGTCGTCTTCACCCAGCCGGGCCAAAGTCTTCATCCGATGGGGCAGAAGAGGACATCCAGACCAGCAGAAGTCTTCATCCTATCCGGGCAGAAGAGGACATCCGGACCGGCAGACATCTTCATCCAAGTGGCATCTTCTATCTTCATCCATCCGGAATGGAGCGGAGCCATCTTCGTCCCTCGAATTCCAATTGGCTGATAGGATTCTATCAGCCAATCGGAATTAAGGTAGGAAAAATCTGATTGGCTGATTCAATCAGCCAATCAGATTGAGCTCGCATTCTATTGGCTGTTTGGAACAGCCAATAGAATGCAAGCTCAATCTGATTGGCTGATTGGATCAGCCGATCGGATTGAACTTGAATCTGATTGGCTGATTGAATCAGCCAATCAGATTTTTCCTACCTAAATTCCGATTGGCTGATAGAATCCTATCAGCCAATCGGAATTCGAGGGACACCATCTTGGATGACGTCATTTAAAGGAACCTTCATTCGGCGAGTAGGCATCGGTTGAAGAGGATGGATCCACGTCGGCTGGGAAGAAGATGGCTCCACTCCTCTCCGGATGGATGAAGATAGAAGATGCCGCTTGGATGAAGATGTCTGCCGGTCCGGATAGGATGAAGACTTCTGCCAGTCTGGATGTCCTCTTCTGCCCCATCGGATGAAGACTTCGGCCCGGCTGGTGAAGACGACTCAAGGTAGGGAGATCTTCAGGGGGGTAGTGTTAGGTTTATTTAAGGGGGGTTTGGGTGGGTTAGAGTAGGGGTATGTGGGTGGTGGGTTTTAATGTTGGGGGAGTTTTTTTACAGGCAAAAGAGCTGATTACTTTGGGGCATGGCCCACAAAAAGCCCTTTTAAGGGCTGGTAAAAGAGCTGATTACTTTTGTATTTTAGAATAGGGTAGGGAATTTTTTATTTTGGGGGGCTTTTTTATTTTATTAGGGGGCTTTGTCAACAATTTGCCTTTCATTATCCCTTTAAGGCAAGATCTCCTCCCCTAACACATTTCTATTTATTCACCTCTTTTCCCAGAAATCATTGCTTGATTATTGGAAGTGGAATAGGAGACCAGTACCAGTCTTTCTATCTCCTTAACATTAAGAAGCCCTAAAGTTTTCTGACATTTATTATATTCTAAAACTAACATTTGTAATTTTCCTTTTCTCATATTGGAATAATACCTTTTGTTATATACTCCTATCCAAGTTGGAGTAAACTCTAACCAAATCTTCAGCTGCGTGAATCTGCAGCACTCTGTGTTTCAACCCGGAACGGACTGACAGGCTGCGGGTGACGTCATCACCGCTCTCACTGCGCACCACGCCGGAGTCGAAGGATCGCTGCTCTCTGTGGTTGCTGCTCACCCGCTCTTCATTGAACTCTCTAGTTTTCTAAGAGTCTAGTATCACAGCTATCCTCTGTAACATCACGGTCAGCTCCTGAATCAGGTATGTGCACCAACGAACACTATAATAGCATGCTAGGACATAACCAAGTTCGTAATGCATTACTGAAAATCTCATTCTACTATGTGGAACTATAAAATCCTATAAAAATTCACATTATTCAATTCTCGGATCATTTTAAGGAGTATAACTTTGTTCATATCAGAAAGTTATCTATATTGTATTTAATTTTTCCACAATAACTCAATTTAATTTTTGTATGAGTTATTCAGTTTCATCTCACTAATCACCAATGTTAATGAGTCTATGCTGTTCATTCATTACATAAGATAAGAATCCATTTTTTCTTTCTAACTCACTTATTTGAGTATATCATTCCTTCTAAGTCGCATAGAAGTGACATTTATCACGAATCTAAAATAAACTCTGTAATCATACAGGTACCTAATACCTAAGTCATGGTATTATTGGTGATTATGATTACATACACTTTAAACTATCAAAACCTGAAACATTATTGTTTAATCAAAACTGTTTCCTATCACAGAATAATCAAGCCTATAAAAATATTAATTTGTTTTTTGTAGATTCTGATTTAGACCATAATGGATCCCATAGAAATGGCAAATCAAGTCACCACCTTAAATCAAAAGGTGGAAATTCTGGCTCAAGGATTAACTGAATTAAAAAATGAGAACAGCAGTCTAAAACAAATCATAAATGAATTAGTGACTCAAAAAGCAAATGAGACACCCGAACCACAGGTAAATTCCCCAACACCTTTCGGTGGGGACCGCACGAAATTTCGTGAATATAAGAACGCTTGTTTACTTCTATTCACTTTGAAACCTCGTACCTACCGTACAGAAAAGATCAAAGTTTTTACTGCTATATCCTACCTAACTGGGGAGCCAAGAGTTTGGGCTGACAGATTCCTTGAGACAGAGGATCCAATTCTGAATTCCCTAGAAAATTTCTTCCAAACAATGGCCATCCTTTATGATGATTTAAACAAACAACAAACTGCCGAACAAAGACTAAGAACCCTTAAACAGGGAAAAAGACCAGTGGAAGATTATATAGCAGATTTTCAGCTATGGGCCACGGATTCAGAGTGGAACACAGTCAGTTTAAAGAACCAGTTTCGTATTGGACTATCTGAATACTTAAAGGATGAACTGTCTAGGGTAGAGTTCCCAGACAGTCTAGATGCTTTAATTAAATTATGTATCTCCATGGATAGGAGGTATCGTGAAAGGAAGATTGAAAAGCACTCATATGAAACAACACCTAAAAGATCATTCCATGCTTATCAAGAAAAAACCTACTCGAGCCCCATACCCATGGAGATAGGTACCATTCGTGGACCTTTATCCCAGGAAGAAAAACAAAGGAGAAGATCTGCAAATCTTTGCTTATATTGTGCAAACAAAGATCACGATGTTGCCACCTGTCCTATCCTAACTCGTCAGAAGAAGGGTAAGTGTACTTATAGTTGTGCTTGTGAAAAACAAAAACACCCTTCACACTTATCCCTAAAATTGTCTTTACAGTGGGACAATCAACAACTTCAGAACGAAGCCATTATTGATTCCGGTGCTGATGGTATATTTCTTGTTGAGTCAATAGTAAAATACAATAAAATTCCAATTCTGCAGAAAACCACTCCTGTTTTTGTTAGAGTAATTGATGGTACCCAGATCTTAAAGGGTCCGATCACTCACCACACAATACCATTATTAACCATCTCACCAGATGGTCACAAAGAATATCTAACATACGATATTATACCAAGTTCAATACATCCCATAGTTCTTGGCCTACCATGGTTACAAAAACATAACCCATCCATAGATTGGTCTCAAAATAAGGTTACTTTCACCTCACAGTTTTGTTCAGAGACATGTTATCCATATGTAAATATTGGACACATAGGCTCTGCAATACCACAAGAATATTATGAATTTAATGATGTCCTTAATTTAAAAAATGCTGAATCACTACCACCTCATAGACATTTTGATTGTCCGATTGACACCAAACCTGGGGTAGAAATACCTTCAGGAAAAATTTTCCCATTGTCGCAAAAAGAATTGATTCATCTAAGAGATTATTTAGATGAAAACCTAAGAAAAGGTTTCATCTCTCCATCATCATCACCAGTAGCTTCTGCAATATTCTTTGTCACCAACAAAGATGGCACTCTCAGACCCATAATAGATTACCGTGCACTAAACTCAGTAACCGTAAAAAATAGATACCCATTACCACTCATCCCGGAAATAATTGAACGTCTCACTGGGGCAACCATATTCACTAAACTAGATCTAAAAGGTGCATACAATTTAATAAGAATGAGATCTGGTGATGAGTGGAAAACAGCATTTAAAACAAGATACGGCTTATTTCAATATAACGTTATGCCTTTTGGTTTAACGAATGCTCCTGCCACATTCCAGTTCTTTATAAATGAAATCTTTAAAGAATTAATGGATGTGTGCGTAATTGTATATTTGGATGATATACTTGTTTATTCAAAATCTATAGAAGAGCATAGGAAACATGTAAGGTGGGTTCTTTCAACACTACGTGATCATCAGTTATACGCAAAGTTGGAAAAATGCCAATTCCACAAAGATACTATTAAATTTTTGGGTTATATAATTTCTCCCAAAGGTATAGAGATGGATCAGGAAAAGGTCACAGCCATAATCAATTGGCAAACACCCACTACCTTGAAATCCCTTCAACGATTTCTAGGGTTTTCAAATTTTTACAGAAAATTCATAAACCATTATTCAACCATTGTTCAACCCTTAACTCGACTAACAGGAAAACAAAAATTCGTTTGGGATACCAATGCAGAACATGCCTTTCAAACTTTGAAGGAGAAATTCACAACAGCTCCTATTCTAAGTTTACCCAATCCAGACTTGCCATACACTTTACAGGTAGATGCTTCCAATGTTGGAATTGGAGCCATTCTCTTACAACCTGGAAACCAAGATAATCATCTCCATCCTATCGCCTATTTTTCTCGAAGACTAACTCCTGCCGAGACAAACTATTCTATAGGCGATAAGGAGTTACTTGCGATGAAATCAGCAATGGAGCACTGGCGACATCTCTTGGAGGGAACCACAATCCCATTCCAGGTTCATACAGATCATAAAAATCTTCAATATTTGAAGAAAAATAAAACTCTCTCTTCAAGACAGGTTCGCTGGGCATTGTTTCTGGATAGGTTTAATTTTTTACTTACCCACATACCAGGTACAAAGAATGTAACAGCAGACGCTTTATCCCGGTCATTTGATTCAACTACAGACACTCAAACTATGGCCTATATTATTCCACCAACTAAAATCATAGCTGCAGCAGTCCTAGAGACATCTGACTTATACCAAGCACAACATTTAGATCCTGATATTCCACCAATTTGTACCCCAGATTCTGAATCTGGTTTATATTTGAATGATGGATTGATATATGTTCCATCATCTCTAAGGAAGCAGATCATTCAACAACATCACGATACCCCTTTAGCCGGACATCCAGGCATAGGTAAAACTACTGATCTTATCAGTAGAGAATACTGGTGGCCACAAATGAAGGCCGACATCCACACTTATATAATAAATTGTCAAATCTGCGCAAGGAAAAAGAAGGAACATCATAAACCTTACGGATTTTTATTACCTTTACCCATACCCATAAAGCCTTGGGATATGATTGCAATAGATTTTATTGTTGAATTGCCCATCTCCAATGGTCACAATACCATAATGGTTGTAGTAGACCATTTAACTAAATTGGCTCATTTCATTCCATTAAAGAGAACACCTACTGCTTACACAACTGCAAAAATCTTCCATAGTCATATTGTTAAACTACATGGATTACCTACCTCCATTGTAACAGATCGTGGATGTCAATTCACCTCCAAATTTTGGAAATTTTTATGCAAGACCTTACAGATTTCATTACGACTCACTACAGCTTTCCATCCTCAGTCCAATGGACTAACGGAACGATTAAACCAGACTCTCGAACAATATTTGAGATGCTTTATATCATCTCAACAAGACGATTGGTATGATTACTTACCTAGCGCCGAATTCGCATATAATAATTCAGTCAATTCTTCATCCAAAATCTCTCCATTTTTTGCTACTTATGGTTTTCATCCACGTGCTTATCCTAACTCACTAACGTGCTCTCAATCTCCAGCAGTCTCCAGTTACACTGAAACTTTAAAAAACGTCTTGGAATCACTACATGACCATCTTGTTATTGCTAAAGCAACTCAAAAGAAATATTTTGACAAGAAACGATTACCATCACCTGAATACAAACCTCAAGATATGGTATGGTTGTCTACGAGGAACCTCAAGTTACCAGTTCCGAGTAAAAAACTGGCGGATCAGTATATTGGTCCATTCCCGATTCTCAAAGTAATCAATGAGAATGCGGTGACTTTAAAGTTACCTCCCACTATGAGAATTCACCCCTCGTTCCATGTATCATTACTGAAACCGTTCATTGGAACTGAGATTCCTTCTACTGATATCCACACAATCCCAGATCCTCTGGATTATGAAGTCGATCAGATCCTGGACTCCAGGATTCGTAGGAGGAAGCTTGAGTACCTAGTCCATTGGAAGGATTATGGTGATGATGAGAACTCCTGGGTCCTCTTACGTGACTTAAATGCTCCTGATTTGCTGAGGGAGTTTCATGTTCGTTATCCCTGTAAACCTGGTCCTCAGGTTGCTGGGAGGGGCTCTTGAATGGGGGGATCTGTCAACAATTTGCCTTTCATTATCCCTTTAAGGCAAGATCTCCTCCCCTAACACATTTCTATTTATTCACCTCTTTTCCCAGAAATCATTGCTTGATTATTGGAAGTGGAATAGGAGACCAGTACCAGTCTTTCTATCTCCTTAACATTAAGAAGCCCTAAAGTTTTCTGACATTTATTATATTCTAAAACTAACATTTGTAATTTTCCTTTTCTCATATTGGAATAATACCTTTTGTTATATACTCCTATCCAAGTTGGAGTAAACTCTAACCAAATCTTCAGCTGCGTGAATCTGCAGCACTCTGTGTTTCAACCCGGAACGGACTGACAGGCTGCGGGTGACGTCATCACCGCTCTCACTGCGCACCACGCCGGAGTCGAAGGATCGCTGCTCTCTGTGGTTGCTGCTCACCCGCTCTTCATTGAACTCTCTAGTTTTCTAAGAGTCTAGTATCACAGCTATCCTCTGTAACATCACGGTCAGCTCCTGAATCAGGTATGTGCACCAACGAACACTATAATAGCATGCTAGGACATAACCAAGTTCGTAATGCATTACTGAAAATCTCATTCTACTATGTGGAACTATAAAATCCTATAAAAATTCACATTATTCAATTCTCGGATCATTTTAAGGAGTATAACTTTGTTCATATCAGAAAGTTATCTATATTGTATTTAATTTTTCCACAATAACTCAATTTAATTTTTGTATGAGTTATTCAGTTTCATCTCACTAATCACCAATGTTAATGAGTCTATGCTGTTCATTCATTACATAAGATAAGAATCCATTTTTTCTTTCTAACTCACTTATTTGAGTATATCATTCCTTCTAAGTTGCATAGAAGTGACATTTATCACGAATCTAAAATAAACTCTGTAATCATACAGGTACCTAATACCTAAGTCATGGTATTATTAGTGATTATGATTACATACACTTTAAACTATCAAAACCTGAAACATTATTGTTTAATCAAAACTGTTTCCTATCACAGGCTTAGATTAGGTGTAATTAGTTTAAACTACTTGTAATTCTTTTTTATTTTTTGTAATAATTGTTTTTTTTTTTGTATTATAGAATAGTTTATTTAATTGTATTTAATTGTAGGTAATTGTAGGTAATTTATTTAATTAATTTAATGATAGTGTAGTGTTAGGTTTAATTGTAACTTAGGTTAGGATTTATTTTACATGTAATTTTGTATTTATTTTAACTAGGTAGCTATTAAATAGTTATTAACTATTTAATAGCATTTGTACCTAGTTAAAATAAATACAAAGTTGCCTGTAAAATAAATATAAATCCTAAAATAGCTACAATGTAATTATTAATTATATTGTAGCTATATTAGGGTTTATTTTATAGGTAAGTATTTAGTTTTAAATAGGAATAAATTAGTTAATTTTAGGAATATTATTTCGTTTAATATAAATTATATTTATGTTAGAGGGGTGTTAGGGTTAGGGTTAGATTTAGGGGTTAATAACTTTATTATAGTAGCGGCGATGGTGCGGGCGGGAGATTTGGGGTTAATAATTGTAGGTAGGTGGCGGTGATGTTAGGGAGGGCAGATTAGGGGTTAATACAATTTATTATAGTGTTTGCGAGGCGGGAGTGCGGCGGTTTAGGGGTTAATACATTTATTATAGTGGCGGCGAGGTCCGGTCGGCCGATTAGGGGTTAATAATTGTAGGTAAGGTAGCGGCGACGTTGGGGGGCAGATTAGGGGGTAATAAATATAATGTAGGTGTCGGTGGTGTTAGGGGCAGCAGATTAGGGGTTCATAGGGATAATGTAGGTTGCGGCGATGTACGGAGCGGCAGATTAGGGGTTAATAGTATAATGCAGGTGTCAGTGATAGCGGGGGCGGCAGATTAGAGGTTAATAAGTGTAAGGTTAGGGGTGTTTAGACTCAGGGTTCATGTTAGGGTGTTAGGTGCAGACTTAGAAAGTGTTTCCCCATAGGAAACAATGGGGCTGCGTTAGGAGCTGAACGCTGCTTTTTTGCAACTGTTAGGTTTTTTTTCAGCCAGCTCAGCCCCATTGTTTCCTATGAGGATATCGTGCACGAGCACGTTTTCTCAGCTTACCACTACCGTAAGCAACGCTGGTATTGATGGTTGAAGTGGAGCTAAGTTAGGCTCAACGCACCCTTTTTTGAGCCTAACGCAGCCCCTCAGACAACTCTAAATACCAGCATTGTTGGAAGGGTGCGTTGGGAAAAAAAGCTGCATTAGCTACGCGGGTCTTTACCGACAAAACTCTAAATCTAGGCCATAATCTTTTCCCTTGTGTTCCTCCCTCCTGTATCCCTGTTTGATAAGCCTTTCAACTAGGTCCAAGGAGTGTTTATCATAGGCCGTAAGGGTAGAACAGTTTCTCCTTATTCTAATGAGCTGCCCTTAATATTGTATTCCCTGCAAAATCTTTGCAATATAATTCTACCTGTACATATTTCACTTTATCATCACCATGTAACAATACATCAAGAAGTGTACCTTTACTGCTGAAATCCAAAGTAATTTGCAGATTGCATTCATTATCATTTAGGTATTCTACAAAGTTTTCTGCATCCTGTTTGTCCAACAACCAGATGAGGAGAAGATCATCTATGTATCTAACATACATTATGATGTGTGTGAAAAATAAAGGAAAAGATGCGTCCTAGAATATACAGGGAGTGCAGAATTATTAGGCAAGTTGTATTTTTGAGGATTAATTTTATTATTGAACAACAACCATGTTCTCAATGAACCCTAAAAACTCATTAATATCAAAGCTGAATAGTTTTGGAAGTAGTTTTTAGTTTGTTTTTAGTTATAGCTATTTTAGGGGGATATCTGTGTGTGCAGGTGACTATTACTGTGCATAATTATTAGGCAACTTAACAAAAAACAAATATATACCCATTTCAATTATTTATTTTTACCAGTGAAACCAATATAACATCTCAACATTCACAAATATACATTTCTGACATTCAAAAACAAATCAGTGACCAATATAGCCACCTTTCTTTGCAAGGACACTCAAAAGCCTGCCATCCATGGATTCTGTCAGTGTTTTGATCTGTTCACCATCAACATTGCGTGCAGCAGCAACCACAGCCTCCCAGACACTGTTCAGAGAGGTGTACTGTTTACCCTCCTTGTAAATCTCACATTTGATGATGGACCACAGGTTCTCAATGGGGTTCAGATCAGGTGAACAAGGAGGCCATGTCATTAGATTTTCTTCTTTTATACCCTTTCTTGCCAGCCACGCTGTGGAGTACTTGGACGCGTGTGATGGAGCATTGTCCTGCATGAAAATCATGTTTTTCTTGAAGGATGCAGACTTCTTCCTGTACCACAGCTTGAAGAAGGTGTCTTCCAGAAACTGGCAGTAGGACTGGGAGTTGAGCTTGACTCCATCCTCAACCGAAAAGGCCCCACAAGCTCATCTTTGATAATACCAGCCCAAACCAGTACTCCACCTCCACCTTGCTGGCGTCTGAGTCGGACTGGAGCTCTCTGCCCTTTACCAATCCAGCCACGGGCCCATCCATCTGGCCCATCAAGACTCACTCTCATTTCATCAGTCCATAAAACCTTAGAAAAATCAGTCTTGAGATATTTCTTGGCCCAGTCTTGACGTTTCAGCTTGTGTGTCTTGTTCAGTGGTGGTCGTCTTTCAGCCTTTCTTACCTTGGCCATGTCTCTGAGTATTGCACACCTTGTGCTTTTGGGCACTCCAGTGATGTTGCAGCTCTGAAATATGGCCAAACTGGTGGCAAGTGGCATCTTGGCAGCTGCACGCTTGACTTTTCTCAGTTCATGGGCAGTTATTTTGCGCCTTGGTTTTTCCACACGCTTCTTGCGACCCTGTTGACTATTTTGAATGAAACGCTTGATTGTTCGATGATCACGCTTCAGAAGCTTTGCAATTTTAAGAGTGCTGCATCCCTCTGCAAGATATCTCACTATTTTTGACTTTTCTGAGCCTGTCAAGTCCTTCTTTTGACCCATTTTGCCAAAGGAAAGGAAGTTGCCTAATAATTATGCACACCTGATATAGGGTGTTGATGTCATTAGACCACACCCCTTCTCATTACAGAGATGCACATCACCTAATATGCTTAATTGGTAGTAGGCTTTCGAGCCTATACAGCTTGGAGTAAGACAACATGCATAAAGAGGATGATGTGGTCAAAATACTCATTTGCCTAATAATTCTGCACTCCCTGTATGTGGGATCCTGCTACTACTAAGAATATCCCCTGCAAGATATACCATATTAGAATGTAGACAAACAAACATAATTTATGTAAGAACTTACCTGATAAATTAATTTCTTTCATATTGGCAAGAGTCCATGAGCTAGTGACATATGGGATATACAATCCTACCAGGAGGGGCAAAGTTTCCTAAAACCTCAAAATGCCTATAAATACACCTCCCACCACACCCACAACTCAGTTTAATGAATAGCCAAGTAGTGGGGTGATAAAGAAAGGAGTAAAAAAGCATCAATAAAGGAAATTGGAAATAATTGTGCTTTATACAAAAAAATCATAACCACCATAAAAAAGGGGTGGGCCTCATGGACTCTTGCCAATATGAAAGAAATGAATTTATCAGGTAAGTTCTTACATAAATTATGTTTTCTTTCATGTAATTGGCAAGAGTCCATGAGCTAGTGACGTATGGGATAGCAATACCCAAGAAGTGGAATTCCACACAAGAGTCACTAGAGAGGGAGAGATAAAATAAAAACAGCCATTTCGCTGAAAAAAAAATTAATCAACAACCCAAATATAAGTTTATTCTCATAAATAAAATGAAAAACGTAAATCATAAGCAGAAGAATTAAACTGAAACAGCTGTCTGAAGAACTGTCCTACCAAAAACTGCTTCCGAAGAAGCAAATACATCAAAATGGTAGAATTTAGTAAATGTATGCAAAGAAGACCAAGTTTCTGCTTTGCAAATCTGATCAACTGAAGCTTCATTCTTAAAAGCCCAAGAAGTGGAAACTGATCTAGTAGAATGAGCTGTAATTCTCTGAGGCGGGGCTTTAACCAACTCCAAATAATCTTGATGAATCAAAAGCTTTAACCACGATGCCAAAGAAACGGTAGAAGCCTTCTGACCTTTCCTGGAACCAGAAAAGATAACAAATAGACTAGAAGTCTTCCTGAAATCTTTAGTAGCTTCAACATAATATTTCAGAGCTCTCACCACATCCAAAGAATGTAAATATCTCTCCAAAGAATTCTTAGGATTAGGACACAAAGAAGGGACAACAATTTCTCTATTAATGTTGATAGAATTCACAACCTTAGGTAAGAATTTAAATGAAGTCCTCAAAACTGCCTTATCCTGATAAAAAATCTGAAAAGGAGATTCACAAGAGAGAGCAGATAATTCAGAAACTCTTCTAGCAGAAGAGATGGCCAAAAGGAACAACACTTTCCAGGAAAGTAGTTAAATGTCCAAATAATGCATAGGCTCAAATGGAGGAGCCTGTAAAGCCTTCAAAACCAAATTAAGACTCCAAGGAGGAGAGATTGATTTAATGACAGGCTTGATACGAAGCAATTTTCCTGTGGAATAAAACAGAAAGAGCAGACAAACCTATATCCAAACCTTCCTGAAGAAACTGTAAAATTCTAGGAATTCTAAAAGAATGCCAAGAGAATTTATGAGAAGAACACGATGAAATGTAAGTCTTCCAAACTCAATAATAAATCTTTCTAGGAACAGATTTACGAGCCTGCAACATAGTATTAATCACTGAGTCAGAGAAACCTCTATGACTAAGTACTAAGCGTTCAATTTCCATACCTTCAAATGTAATGATTTGAGATCCTGATGGAAAAACAGACCTTGAGATAAAAGGTCTGGCATTAATGGAAGTGGCCAAGGTTGGCAACTGGACATCCGAACAACATCCGCATACCAAAACCTGTGAGACCATGCTGGAGCCACCAGCATCACAAAAGATTGCTCCATGATGTTCTTGGAGATCACTCTTGGAAAAAGAACTAGAGGCGGGAAAATATAAGCAGATTGATAACATCACGGAAGTGTCAATGCATCCACTGCTTCCGCCTGAGGATCCCTGGACATGGACAGGTACCTGTGAAGTTTTTTGTTTAGATGAGATGCCATCAGATCTATTTCTGGAAGCCCCCACATCTGAACAATTTGAGAAAACACATCTGGGTGGAGAGATCATTCTCCTGGATGTAAAGTCTGACGACTGAGATAATCCGCTTCCCAATTGTCTATACCTGGGATATGAAGTGCAGAAATTAGAAAGGAGCTGGATTCTGCCCAAACAAGTATCCGAGATACTTCTTTCATAGCTTGAGGACTGTGAGTCCCACCCTGATGATTGACATATGCCACAGTTGTGATATTGTCTGTCTGAAAACAAATGAACGGTTCTCTCTTCAACAGAGGCCAAAACTGAAGGGCCCTGAGAATTGCACGGAGTTCCAAAATATTGATTGGTAATCTCGCCTCTTTACATTTCCAAACCCCTTGTGCTGTCAGAGATCCCCAAACAGCTCCCCAACCTGAAAGACTCGCATCTGTTGTGAGTCCAGGTTAGACGAACGAAAGAAGCCCCTAGAATTATACAATGGTGATCTAACCACCAAGTCAAAGAAAGTTGAACATTGGGATTTAAGGATATTAATTGTGATATCCTTGTATAATCCCTGCACCATTGGTTCAGCACACAAAGCTGGAGAGGTCTCATATGAAAACGAGCAAAGGGGATCGCGTCCGATGCTGCAGTCATGGGACCTAAAACTTCCATGCACATAGCTACTGAAGGGAATGATTGAGACTGAAGGTTCCGACAAGCTGCAACCAATTTCAAACGTCTCTTGTCTGTTAGAGACAAAGTCATGTCATCTATCTGGAAACCAAAAAAGGTTACCTTTGCCTAAGGAATCAAAGAACTTTTTGGTAAATTGATCCTCCAACCATGTCTTTGAAGAAACAATACTAGTTGATTTGTGTGAGATTCTGCAGAACGTAAAGTCTGAGCGAATACCAAGATATTGTCCAAATAAGGAAACACCGCAATACCCCGTTCTCTGATTACAGAGAGTAGGGCACCGAGAACCTTTGAAAAGATTATTGGAGCTGTCGCTAAGGCAAAAGGAAGAGCAACATATTGGTAATGCTTGTCTAGAGAATCTCAGGAACTGATAGTGATCCGGATGAATCGGAATATGAAGATATGCATCCTTTAAGTCTATTGTGGATATATAATGCCCTTGCTGAACAAAAGGCAGAATAGTCCTTATAGTAACCATCTTGAAAGTTGGTACTCTTACATATCGATTCAAAATCTTTAGATCCAAAATTGGTCTGAATGAATTTTCTTTCTTTGGGACAATGAATAGATTTGAATAAAACCCCAGACCCTGTTCCTGAAATGGAACTGGCATGATTACCCCTGGTAACTCCAGGTCTGAAATACACTTCAGGAAAGCCTGAGCCTTTACTGGGTTCGCTAGAATGCATGAGAGAAAAAATCTTCTGACAGGTGGTCTTACTCTGAATCCTATTCTGTACCCCTGAGATACAATACTCTGAATCCAATGATTTTGTATCAAATTGATCCAAACATCTTTGAAAAATTTTAATCTGCCCCCTACCAGCTGAGCTGGAATGAGGGCCGCACCTTCATGCGGACTTGGGGGCTGGCTTTGATCTCTTAAATGGCTTGGATTTATTCCAATTTGAGGAAGGTTTCCAATTGGAAACAGATTCCTTTGGGGAAAGATTAGATTTATGTTCCGTATTATGTTGAAAGGAACGAAAACGGTTAGAAGCTTTAGATTTTCCCTTAGGTTTTTATCCTGAGGCAAAAAACTCCCTTCCCCCCAGTAACAGTTGAAATTATTGAATCCAATTGAGAACCAAATAATTTGTTACCTTGGAAAGAAAGAGATAGCAATCTGGACTTAGAAGTCATATCAGCATTACAAGATTTGAGCCACAAAGCTCTTCTAGCTAAAATAGCTAAAGACATATATCTAACATCAATTTTGATGATATCAAAAATGGCATCACAAATGAATGAATTATTAGCATGTTGAATCAACTTAACAATGCTAGACAAATCATGATCCGATACTTGTTGTGCTAAAGTTTCCAACCAAAAAGTTGAAGCAGCTGCAACATCAGCCAAATAGATTGCAGGCCTAAGAAGATGACCTGAATATAAATAAGCCTACCTTAGATAAGATTCAAGTTATCTGAAGGATATCTAAAGGATCTTTAAAAGAAGTACTATCTTCTGTAGGAATAGTAGTACGTTTAGCAAGAGTAGAGATAGCCCCATCAACTTTGGGGATCTTTTCCCAAAACTCCAATCTAACTGCTGGCAAAGGATACAATTTTTATCTATTCCATTCCTATTCCATTCTTTATAAATCATATCAGAAATAGCATCAGGAACTGGAAAACCCTCTGGAATAACCACAGGAGGTTTATAAACAGAATTTAAACGTTTACTAGTTTTAATATCAAGAGGACTAGTTTCTTCCATATCCAATGTAATCAACACTTCTTTTAATAAAGAATGAATATACTTAATACTTAATAAAGAATGAATATATTCCATTCCAATTCCAATATACTTAATAATTAATAAAGAATGAATATACTCCATTTTAAATAAATAAGAGGAAATGTCAGTGTCAATATCTGAGGCAGGATCTTCTGAATCAGATAGATCCTCATCAGAGAAGGATACAGCAGTTAGGTCATTTGAAATTTCATCAACTCTATGAGAAGTTTTAAAAGACCTTTTGCGTTTATTAGAAGGCAGAATTGCAGACAAAGCCTTCTGAATAGAATCAGAAATAAATTATTTTAAATTTACAGGTATATATTGTGTATTCAATGTTGAGGGAACAGCAAAACGTAATGAACTACTACTGATGGATACATTTTCTGCATGTAAAAGTTTATCATGACAATTATTACAAACCACAGCTGGAGGTATAATCTCCACAAGTTTACAACAAATGCACTTAGCTTTGGGAGAACCGTTATTAGTCAGCAGGGATCCAACAGTGAATTCTGAGACAGGATCAGATTGAGACATCTTGCAAATGTAAGAGAAAAAAAATTATCAATTTCCTTATATGGCGGTTTCAGGAATGGGAAAAAAATGCAAACAGCATAGCCCTCTGACATAGAAAAAGGCAAGAGGCAAATAGGAATGGGGTCTTAAATAACGAAAATATTTGTCGCCAAGTATGACGCACAACAAACAGAAAAATATTTTTTGGCGCCAAAAACGTCCGGAAACTAAACACTCACGTCATAGATGATGCAACCTTGTGAAGGACTCGACGTCAACTAAGACGCTGGAAATAATGAATTTGCGTCAACGAAAGTAACTTTGTGCCAGAAAAAACTCATGCCAAGAATGACGCAATAAACTTTAGCATTTTGCACCCTCGCGAGCCTAATTCTGCCCGCGAATTTGAAAATGAATGTCAATTAAAAAAAAGACTATACCCCAGGTAAGAAATACATTTCCCAGATATGAAACTGACAGTCTGCAAAAGGAAATATATTTGCCATGATTCAGGTTTCAGTATAAGTACAATACATATATTTAGAACTTTATATAAATACATAAAGTGCCAAACCATAGCTGAGAGTGTCTTAAGTAATGAAAACATACTTACCAAAAGACACCCATCCACATATAGCAGATAGCCAAACCAATACTGAAACAGTATCAGTAGAGGTAATGGAATATGAGAGTATATCGTCGATCTGAAAAGGGAGGTAGGAGATAAATCTCTACGACCGATAACAGAGAACCTATGAAATAGATCTCCCGTGAGGAAAACCATTGCATTCAATAGGTGATACTCCCTTCACATCCCTCTGACATTCACTGTACTCTGAGAGGAATCGGGCTTCAAAATGCTGAGAAGCGCATATCAAAGTAGAAATCTTAGCACAAACTTACTTCACCACCTCCATAGGAGGCAAAGTTTGTAAAATTTAATTGTGGGTGTGGTGAAGGGTGTATTTATAGGCATTTTGAGGTTTGGGAAACTTTGCCCCTCCTGGTAGGATTGTATATCCCATACAAGCTCATGGACTCTTGCTAATTACATGAAAGAAAGATAAAACTGTTCTCACTCCCATGGAATTACTTAGGAGTCAGCACTACTTTGCTAAAATGCAAGTCTGTCAAAAGAACTGAAATAAGGGGGCAGTCTGCAGAGGCTTAGATACAAGGTAATCACAGAGGTAAAAAGTATATTAATATAACTGTGTTTGTTATGAAAAACTGGGGAATGGGATTATCCATCTTTTTAAACAATAACAATTCTGGAGTACACTGTTCCTTTAACTCCATATCACTAACCAGTCAAATTATAATGCTTTCCCTACCTGAGCACAGGTGAGGCAGTCACAGTGTAGGAACAGCTGACCAGTCGAGGCAGGAAAATACCATCTGGCCGGTTAGAGGTGCTTGAGAAATCTGAGAACCACTGATTTCTGTTATATATTGATTTTAGCTGCATCAGGGCAAAAAATAATGAAAGGTCAAGTGCTGGAGTTCCTCTTGCCAATGCACTAGGTACCCACATGTATCACATGTTGTGAAACAAGGCTTTACAGAATTTAATTAGTGCATTAGTGAGCCTAGATAACTGTATTTAACCCTTGTAAATAAGTTAAATATATAGATTAGTAGTTGCATGATACTGCCAATCACCGCCTGTGTCTTGTTCAGGAGCTTGTAGCTCTGGGGCAGAATGTTATGTGTTTAAGGCATCTGCAGGTTTTAACACAGTTATTTAGGGTCAATAATGCAAAAAATAATTAAAATTAAAATGTTTGCATTAGTATTCAAAAATGTTACCTTTTAAATAGGGTAATACTACTGTCCCAAAAGGTAAATAATCATCTGCCCGAACTAATGTTTATGAATGTGTGAAAAAAAACGAACAAGCCTTCAATTAGAAGAAACAGGCTTTTGCTGCCATCCACAGGTCAATCTGGAGATCTGCAGTATCAAAAGAGTAAATTTGAGGTTGGTATAACAGACTTTTTTTTCCCAGTTACTATATAAAATATTTCTAATAGCAAGCTGTAAAGCCAGACAAACTTAGGGTTAACCATGTACAGAATTTATGTTATCCAATCTTTCTTACTTGCTGCAAGAGTTTAGCACATTTCCATTTGGTCTAGTGTGTGACTGTAGACGTAGCTGTATAATACTTTGGCATATTTTATATGGCTTTGCAAGTATTCTTATTTCTGATGTGTTTTTTGGGCTACAGATTAAAAGTGCATAAATGTGGTGTCAATGAAGACCAGAATCTTCTAGGGACATTATACACTATATTTTTATTTGCATAAATGTTTTGTAGATGATCCATTTATATAGCCCATACAGGTTTGTTTGTTTTTAAAAAAAAAGTGTAAAGTTTTGCTTATTTTTAAGTAACATTGCTCTGATTTTCAGACTCCTAACCAAGTCTCAAAGTTTTAGGAGAATACTGATGTATACCTACTCCAGCTTTCTCCTGTTTGTGTAAAAAGTCTCTTTATATGCAGAAGAAGGGGGAGTGTCTGCTTTTTTGCCATACAACCACTTGCAGTGGGTGTTCCAGCTAACCTTTTCAACAGTGCTAAACTGGGAGCTTCTAAGTAAGTTTTTAAACAGTTTTATACTGGATTGTTAGATCTATCATATTTTTCTTTTTAGTAATGTCTATTACATGCAGTTATATGAAAATTGGTGTATTCTGTCCCTTTAACTTGATAAAAGATTCATAGTGAAAAAGAACGAAGTCCTGATGTGCTTTATTTGTACACTTCTGGTGTGACACTTTCCTTTTGCTATATCACAAAAAGGCAGCTCTTCTGCTATCAGTTGCAGTTTATATGCACACAGAATAGCCAACAAAATTGTTGCAATATAGCTGCACACAGGTATACTGACAGTTTTTAACTTCATTAATAGTTCATTAATAGTTGCAAATGAAAATGCACACATTAAAGTGACAGACATCAAGAGTATGCTGATGCACAGCGCATGGAGCATATTTATTAATCTGTTTTCCTAATGCAGGTTAATGCATTAAGTCAGCTGCTCAGTAATTTTATGTGGTGGCCATAAAGGATGCTACCAACTGATATGTCCCTTTAATGACTTACTGCAATACCAACAGGTGTCCCTTTAACTACTTACTGCCTCACCCCTACCTGCATTAATCCATTTCATCCTGTATATCACCAGCCCAATGCAACCTCCTAGCACCCAAGGGTCCTCTACAACTAATTTCACTGCAACTCAATTCTCCAGCTAATAACTTCATAACAAGAGATGGAAATGAGGCAGGAGGCTGTATAGATAAGGGGATGAAACACTGGAGCTACATGCAGTAAGGGGACAATTTAGTGGTGGCCATTGTTGTAAGAAATACATAAATGCTGTGGAGCCAAGTGTGGGAAGGAGGTTAACAGTGGCTAACGACTGGTCAATATGTGGTTTAATGATGTGGGGAGAAGCAACAATTAGTGTTGCTTAAAGCAGTGGGTGATCTATGGCACCAAAGGCTCCACCAATACACTGGTAAAAGACTACCACTTAAATAGCATTGCTGCCTTTGTGTATAGTGATTAAGGTTCCCATCTGTCCTCCACAAAAATACTGGACAATCAGCTGGTGAATGGGCACAATGGTAAATGGGGTCTCACAATGATCCCCAAAAGGTCATCCTTAAGCCCCATTCTTGATCCCACAAAATTTTACAATAAGCAGCATTTAACCCCTGACTGCCAGTAACATACAAAACAGTAGTTTATCTCTTTGGCTGCCAGTAACACTCGTAAACATAAATCATTTGACATCTTTGTCTGCCCTTCTTTCTGCTACACATTTGTAATGAGTTTCGGCATATAAGACAATTTACATTAAGTGGACACTCAGGCACTTTAAAAAAACTTGACATTTAAGTGTCCAATATTTTTGTGAAGATTTTACTGGACAGCTGGACAGCCTGCTAAACTACTGGACTGACCAGTCAAATAATGGATACCTGGCAAACATAATAGTGAAAAGTGTCAGAAGATTGTTTGATACAAAGTGATCACAATATTCTAAGGCTAATCTTTGATTTGAATACACCATCATGTGTAGAATGCATTTACTGTTCAATATCCCTTTAAAATAATAATTTATGCTTACCTGATAAATTCAGTTCTTTCATGGTGATGAGAGTCATTACTCTTAGGGATTCCACTCCTGGACACTAGGAGGGAATGATTCCCAAAACTCCATGAACCCTTAAAAACCCTCCCACCTCACTGGAAAACCAGTGTGGTGTTTAGCCAAGCAAGGAGGGGAAAAAAGTAGGAAAGGACAAGAAAAAAAAAAAGGTGCATACTTGAACTGCTACCAGAAATAATAATAAAATAATAATGGGTGAGTCTCGTTGACTTTCACCACCTTGAAAAACATAATTATGCTTGCTTACCTGATAAATTATTTTCTTTCTTGGCAGTGAGTGTCCACAAAAACCATTCATAATGTTTGGGAGATACTTCACTTGGCCACCAGGAGGAGGCAAAGACACCCTAAGCAGAGCATTAAAGGGACAGTCAAGTCCAAAAAAAACTTTCATGTTTTAAATAGGGCATGCAATTTTAAACAACTTCCCAATTTACTTTTATCACCAATTTTGCTTTGTTCTCTTGGTATTCTTAGTTGAAAGCTAAAATTAGGAGGTTCATACGCTTAGACCTTGAAGTCTACCTCTAATCTGAATACATTTTGACCACTAGAGGGCATTAGTTCACATGTTTCATATAGATAACATTGAGCTCATGCACGTAAAGTGACCTAGGAGTGAGCACTGATTGGCTAAACTGCATGTCTGTCAAAAGAACTGAAATAAGGGGGCAGTCAGCAGAAGCTTAGATACAAGATAATTACAGAGGTAAAACGTGTATTATTATAACTGTGTTTGTTATGCAAAACTGGGGAATGGGTAATAAAGGGATTATCTTTCTTTTTAAACAACAAAAATTCTGGTGTTGACTGTCCCTTTAAATATCCCTCACACTTCCCCTACCCTCTCAGTAGTTCAAGCTGAGGATAAGGAAAAGTAGAGATAAAAAGGGGAACAGAGGTGTAATAAGACTGCCACCACTACATTATTTCCTGGCGGGTTTGTGGACTCTTACTGCCAAGAAGGAAAATAATTTATCATGTAAGCATTAATTATGTATTCTTTCTAATGGCAGTGAGAGTCCACGAAAACCATTCATTATCTATGGGAAACCAATACCCAAGCTATGGAGTCCACAAAACTGAAGGGAGGGAAGGCAGTCCTAAACACTAGGCAGAACCGCTTGAAGAACCTTTCTCCCAAAAGATGCCTCTGCTGAGACAAAAATATCAAATCTGTACATTTTATGATAGTATGTAGTGAGGACCAAATAACAGCGTTACATATCTGTTTGACCAAAGCCTCATTCTTGAAGGCCAAGGAGGAAGACACTGCATAAGTAAAATATGCCTTAATCCGTGATGGAGGCTGCTGGCCCACTTCTAAGTACGCCATGCAAATCAAACTTGTAAACCAAAATTATAGGGAAACAGCTGTGGCTTTCTGACCCTTGTGCTTACCAGAATGCAGGATAAACAAGAAGGAAGATTGACAAAATTCCTTTGTAGCATGAAGATAGAAGTTCAAGGTTCAAACCACATCCAAATTCTTGATTTATATTGGGAGTTAACACAACCTTAGATAAACTATATACTGAATAGCAATAGAAAGCATAAGCTCAAACAGAGCCTGTTGAAGGCTCTAAAACAAGATTAAGGCTCCATGAAGAAACTAAAAGGTTTGAAAACATCTGGCACACAAGACAGATTCATATGCAACAAAATTGAAAGAGCAGAGTTCCGACCTTATTCAAAACTAGCCTACATGCCCTTCTCTAAACTGTCCTATAGAAACAGCAGGTTACACAGAGGCTTCGCTCTGTGCCAAGGGAACCCCCATTCGGCACACCAACACAGATAAGACCTCCATAACTTCTCCCCTGACCCAGATCTTTACTCACCACCTTAGAGAATCATCTCTTGTGCAAAATCAATAGATCAATCTCCATGCAGTCAACCTTCTAGATTTTGATAGATAAAACAAACAAACCCTGAGCTAGAAGGTTCGGCCTATGAGGTAGCCGCCATGGAGGAACAGACATTGACAAACAGGATTGCTGAAATTCATCCCTAATTGATTCGAGCTAGTACTCAATGGTAACAGAACAAATGGAGGAAAAGGATACACCAGATTGAAGTACCAATGAACTTCTTAAGCATCCACTAACTCTGCCTGAGGATCTTCTTGTAGTTTGGCATTGACACAGGAAGCCATCAAATCTATCTCTAGGCATCCCCATCTGTGGGTGCTCACTCAAAAATACCTCCTAGTTTAGCGATCATTCTCCTGAGTGCAGAATCTGTCTGCTCAAAAATTGCTTCCCAGATCTCCACACCTGAAATGTGGAGGCTGATATTTGGCATCGGTATGTCTCTGCCCATTGAAGGTACGAGACAAATCCAGCATCACCATAGGACAGCTAGTTCCACCCTGGTGAATGATGAGGGTACTGTAGATACGCTGTCCAATTGAATCGAATAAAAGTAACAGAATGCAAGTGGAAGAATCGCTTCCTCTAGAAGTCACGCATGCAAATAAAATCTAATACAATCCCCATAAAAATCATTCTCGAGATGGGATTGAGAGAAATTGTTTCCAGACACGTGCCTGATGATACCAGAGTAACTTATCTGTGTGTAATACCAATAAACCACCAGTTATGAGTAATCTAGAAGAAGAAATTGCAAAAAAAAAGAAATAGAACCTTCCAGGAAAGAAGCTGAATATCCAGATTATGCATAGGTCCAAAAAAGATGGAACCCATAATATTCTTAAAATTACATTAAGGTACCAAAGAGAAGAAATTGATTTAATCACTGACTTGATCCTGACCAAACCCTAAAAGAAACTCTAAATGTCAGGAAGTTTAGCAATCTTCTTTTGAAACAAGACTGATAAGGATGAAATTTGGTTCTTCAAAAAGCTGGCAAATAGACCATTATCCAAACCATCCTGAAGAAACTGAAGAATTCTAGGAATTCTAAAAGAATGTCAGCTAAAACTATGTTTCACACACCAAGAAATAAAGGCCTTCCAAACCTATGATAAATCTTCCTTGTCATAAGTTTACAGGCTTGAATCAATTTCTCTGTAACAGAATCTAAAAAACTTCTCTGTCTTAAAATTAAAGGGACACTGAAGCCAATTTTGTTCTTTTGTGATTCAGATAGAGCATGACATTTTTTATTTTTTTTTAAAGTCTTTATTTATATCCAACAAGATAAACTGACAATCAGTGGCAAGGAAAAGAGAGAAAAAAAACAAAAGTCAAACAAGAGCAATCCACTCTGGGTTTCACATAAATACATTTTAGATAATGGACCGGTAATTAGACGTCATAATAACAGGCATACAATATACATGACCATAAAAAAACCTCAGGTGTTTACAGCTTAGCACACAAAAAAAAAAAAAGAAAAAGAACAAAATGACTATATAGCATTCATTAGCTGAGGCTTGCCCCAAAATATAATAGTTTTCCTTCATTACAATAGTACTCAATTCCTTGTTGGATGATTTTGTATTAGTTTTACCCAGACATAACTGACCACACAGTATGCAACAGACAAAGAAAAAAACAACACAAGACAATACAAAACAATAATACAGAGAAAGAAAAGAAGAAGAAGAAAGAAAAAAAAACAAAAAAAAAAAACCCTACACACAATTCTTCAGACCCCCGTCACCACCTCCCTAAGAGGACTAGTTCAGTGTTACGTAAAGGGTATATCAGACATTCCCTTTCAGCGAGGGGAAATGTTTTAATAAATGCTGACCATTTTAAAAAAAACCTAGAGATATCATTGTCATTATCGATATTAACATTATGTTGTTCGAGAATACATTGCTTTTTTAAGCAATTTTTAATTTCAGATATACTGGGACCAGTGTTCATTTTCCATTTTTTAAAAATCAGATATCTGACAGCCATTATAGTTATATTAATCAATTTAGTATTAAGCTGCTTATCTTCTGGGTTGGAAAAAAGAAAGACTACATTCAAATCTGTCAGATTTATCGAGGGGAGACCCAGTATTCTACAAAGCCAAAATTGAACTTTAAACCAGATGTTCCTAATTTTTGGACAAGTCCATAACATATGCAGGAGATCTGCAGAAGGAAGTGAGCATTTAGGACAGATAGTAAAATTAGTTTTCCCACATCTTATTCCCTTTTCTGGTGTAAAATATGTCCTATGTAGCAACTTAACATGGGATTCTCTCCATGTAGACGAGAGAGTTGTCCGAGCAACCTCTTGAATTGAGATAGAAGGTATTTTAGAATCAACTTCTCTAACCAAGAGTTTAGCCCAGTTACCCGCAATCTTATCGAGATTGATTGTACCTCTGTCCGATACCAGTATCATATAGCATGGGGAGATTGACGTAATTCCATTCTTTGCCAGAGTAAGCCACTTGTCCAGCTGCCCTAGCGACCAATTCCAGCCGAACTCATTTACTAACTTCATGACATAGTGTCTAGCTTGAAGGTAAGCATAAAAATTACTATGTGGGAAATTAAATTTCAATCTTAGTGCATCAAATGATTGGATACAGCCTTCTTCTATATCAAGCAGCTGAGAAACCTTAATGAGCCCTCGAGTATTCCATTTTGAAAAAATTAAAGAGGGTGAACCGTCCTGGAATTGTGGATTCCCTACAAGTGGCAAATATCGAGATACGTGGTATTCTGTTCCAAGCAGGTTACATACTTTTTTCCAGGCCAGGATTATGTTATGTATTGTTTTATATCTTCTAATGTGGAACGGGATATTGGGCGTGTCCATATGTATAAGTGCCGCCGGTACATAAGGGTGCATGATGCTAATCTCAAGATCAATATTTGTAACATAGTTGCGCTGAAATAACCAGTCCGCTACAATGCGAATTAGAAAAACATAATTATATGCCCTCAAATCAGGTAGAGCCAGACCCCCAACTCCTATTGGGAGAGAGAGTTTTGCCAGTGACATTCTGGGCTTCCTATCCTGCCATAAGAAGGATCGGAGAGATGAATTAAATAAAGTAATATCCTTTTTCTTCAATAACACAGGGATGTTCTGTAGAACATACAATATTTTAGGTAGTAGGATCATTTTATATACTGCTATGCGTCCAGATAATGACAGAGGTAAATTCTGCCAGTTCTTGAGAGCTGCTCTAACCTTGTTTAAAACAGGAGGGATATTCAGCGCATACCAGGTGTCAGGGTTACTAGAGATATTTATGCCCAGGTATTTAAACGAGTCCTTCACTATGGAAAAAGGTATGTTTGTAGGAGAATTACTTGTCTGCCTAACCCAAAGAAATTCAGATTTACTTATATTTACCTTATACCCTGAGAAGGATCCAAACTGTTGTATAATGGCCATCAAAATTGGTAAATTCCTCCGTATATTAGCTAAATACAGAAGAATATCATCCGCATATAATGCTATTCTTAATTCACGTCCAGCGACTACAATCCCCTCAAGCCTCTGTCTTATCATTAGTGCAAGAGGTTCAATAGCGATGTTAAAAAGGAGCGGGGACAGGGGACACCCCTGCCTCGTTCCCCTCTGAAGAATTATCTCTGAAGACAGCTGGCCATTAACTATTAGTCTAGTAGAGGCCGTGTGATATAATTTATCTATAAAATTCGTGAAATTGCCTTTAAACCCAAACTTCTCTAAAGATAATAAAAGATGATCATGATGGATTGAATCAAAGGCCTTTTTGGCGTCTATAGCTAATATTGCCAGATCCGTTTCATTTACTCGTCCCATTTGATCGGGGATCGTAGTATTGGAAAAAAAATCTAAGGTTAGCAGAAGTTCCCTTACCTTGGCGGTGGAATTCCTATTCTTCATAAACCCAGCCTGGTCTGAATTAATAATAGAAGGAATGAGCATGACATTTTAATCAACTTTCTAATTTACTCCTATTATCAAATTTTCTTCATTCTCTTGGTATCTTTATTTGAAATGCAAGAATGTAAGTTTAGATGACGGCCCATTTTTGGTGAACAACCTGGGTTGTCCTTGCTGATTGGTGGATACATTCATCCACCAATAAAAAAGTGCTGTCCAGAGTTCAAAACCCCAAAAAAAGCTTAGATGTCTTTTTCAAATAAAGATAGCAAGAGAACGAAGAACATTTGATAATCGAAGTAAATTAGAAAGTTGCTTAAAATTACATGCTCTATCTTAATCACAAAAGAAAAAAATTGGGTTCAGTGTCCCTTTAAGCATTCAATCTCCAAGCCATAAAGCTGAGAGATTTGAGAGCCTGATGATGAAATGAACCTTGACCCAGAAGGTCGTGGAACAAAGGAAGAGACCACGGAGAACAACTGAACATCTGGACCAGATCAGCAGACCAAGTTCTGCAAAGGCTTAGCTGGAGCAATCAGAATTACTGATGATGTTTCCTGCTTGATCCTGGCTATCAATCTTGTCAACACAACAAGAGATGGAAATATGTAAGCCTGATGAAACAATCAAGGAGCTACCAGAGCAACAACCACAAACTCCACCTGAGGATCCCTGGACCTCAGCACATATCTGGAAAACTTGTTGTTCAATCATGAAGCCATCAGATCTATTACTGGAAGACCCCCTAGATCCACAATCTGACTGAAAACTTCTAGATGAAGAGACGATTCCCCTTAATAAAGAGATTGGGGACTAAGAAAGTCTGCTTCCTAATTGCTCATGCCTGGAATAGGAACTGCAGAGATTATACATAGATAGCTCTCTGTCTGAATCACAATTTGAGACACGTCCAACATCACCAGGGAAATGTAAGTTCCCCCTTGATGATCGATGTAAGCCACTGCAGTGACATAATCTCATGGGAAATGCAGATAAGCCTCTCTTTTCAGGAGAGATCAGCTATGAAGAGCCCTGAAGACTGCAGGTAGTTCCAGAAAAACATAATTTACGTAAGAACTTACCTGATAAATTCATTTCTTTCATATTGGCAAGAGTCCATGAGCTAGTGACATATGGGATATACAATCCTTCCAGGAGGGGCAACGTTTCCCAAACCTCAAAATGCCTATAAATACACCCCTCATCACACCCACAATTCAGTTTAACGAATAGCCAAGTAGTGGGGTGATAAAGAAAGGAGTAAAAAGCATCAACAAAGGAATCTGGAAATAATTGTGTTTCATACAAAAAATCATAACCACCATAATAAAAGGGTGGGCCTCATGGACTCTTGCCAATATGAAATAAATAAATTTATCAGGTAAGTTCTTACATAAATTATGTTTTCTTTCATGTAATTGGCAAGAGTCCATGAGCTAGTGACGTATGGGATATCAAATACCCAAGATGTGGAACTCCACGCAAGAGTCACTAGAGATGGAGGGATAAAAATAAACAACAGCCATATGCTGAAAAATTAATCCACAACCCAAAATATAAGTTATTCTCATAAAGAAAAGAAAAACTTAAAACATCAGCAGAAGAATCAAACTGAAACAGCTGCCTGAAGAACTTTTCTACCAAAAACTGCTTCTGAAGAAGCAAATACATAAAAACGGTAGAATTTAGTAAATGTATGCAAAGAGGACCAAGTCGCCGCTTTGCAAATCTGATCAACTGAAGCTTCATTCTTAAAAGCCCACGAAGTGGAGACTGATCTAGTAGAATGAGCTGTAATTCCAGAGAATATAACAAATAGACTAGAAGTTTTTCTGAAATCTTTAGTAGCTTCAGCAAAATATTTCAAAGCTCTCACCACATCCAAATAATGCATGGGTTTTTCTAAAGAATTCTTAGGATTAGGACACAAGTGAGGGACAACAATTTCTCTACTAATGTTGTTAGAATTCACAACCTTAGGTAAGAACTTAAATGAAGTCCGCAAAATCGCCTTATCATGATGAAAAATCAGAAAAGGAGATTCACAAGAAAGAGCAGAAAGCTCAGAAACTCTTCTAGCAGAAGAGATGGCCAAAAGGAACAACACTTTCCAGGAAAGTAGTTTAATGTCCAAAGAGTGCATAGGCTCAAATGGAGGAGCCTGTAATGCCCTCAAAACCAAATTAAGACTCCAAGGAGGAGAAATTGATTTAATGACAGGCTTAATATGAAATAAAGTCTGAACAAAACAGTGAATATCATTCTTAGGATTAGGACACAAGTGAGGGACAACAATTTCTCTACTAATGTTGTTAGAATTCACAACCTTAGGTAAGAACTTAAATGAAGTCCGCAAAATCGCCTTATCATGATGAAAAATCAGAAAAGGAGATTCACAAGAAAGAGCAGAAAGCTCAGAAACTCTTCTAGCAGAAGAGATGGCCAAAAGGAACAACACTTTCCAGGAAAGTAGTTTAATGTCCAAAGAGTGCATAGGCTCAAATGGAGGAGCCTGTAACGCCCTCAAAACCAAATTAAGACTCCAAGGAGGAGAAATTGATTTAATGACAGGCTTAATATGAAATAAAGTCTGAACAAAACAGTGAATATCATGAAGAGTAGCAATCTTTCTGTGAAATAAAACAGAAAGAGCAGAGCTTTGTCCCTTCAAAGTACTTGCAGACAAACCTTTATCCAAACCATCCTGAAGAAACTGTAAAATTCTAGGAATTCTAAAAGAATGCCAAGAAAATTTATGAAAAGAACACCATGAAATGTAAGTCTTCCAAACTCGATAATAAATCTTCCTAGAGACAGATTTACGAGCTTGTAACATAGAATTAATTACTGAGTCAGAGAAACCTTTATGACTTAGCACTAAGCGTTCAATTTCCATACCTTCAAATTTAATGATTTGAGATCCTGATGGAAAAATGGACCTTGAGACAGTAGGTCCAGCCTTAACGGAAGTGGCCAAGATTGGTAACTGGACATCCGAACAAGATCCGCATACCAAAACCTGTGGGGCCATGCTGGAGTCACCAGCAACACAAATGATTGTTCCATGATGATTTTGGAGATCACTCTTGGAAGAAGAACTAGAGGCGGGAAGATATAAGCAGGTTGATAACACCAAGGAAGTGTCAGCGCATCCACTGCTTCCGCCTGAGAATCCCTGGACCTGGACAGGTATCTGGGAAAACACATCCGGATGGAGAGACCACTCCCCTGGATGTAAAGTCTGATGGCTGAGATAATCCGCCTCCCAATTGTCTACACCTGGGATATGAACCGCAGAAATTAGACAGGAGCTGGATTCCGCCCAAACAAGTATCCGAGATACTTCTTTCATAGCTTGGGGACTGTGAGTCCCACCCTGATGATTGACATATGCCACCAATGTGATATTGTCTGTCTGAAAACAAATGAACGGTTCTCTCTTCAACAGAGGCCAAAACTGAAGAGCTCTGAGAATTGCATGGAGTTCTAAAATATTGATTGGTAATATCGCCTCTTGAGATTTCCAAACCCCTTGTGCTGTCAGAGATCCCCAGACAGCTCCCCAACCTGAAAGACTTGCATCTGTTGTGATCACAGTCCAGGTCGGCCGAACAAAAGAGGCCCCTTGAACTAAACGCTGGTGATTTAACCACCACGTCAGAGAGTGTCGAACATTGGGATTTAAGGATATTAACTGTGATATCTTTGTATAATCCCAGCACCATTGATTCAGCATACAAAGCTGGAGAGGCCTCATGTGAAAACGAGCAAAAGGAATCGCGTCCGATGCTGCAGTCATGAGGCCTAAAACTTCCATTCACATAGCCACTGAAGGGAATGACTGAGACTGAAGGGACCGACATGCTGCAACCAATTTCAAACATCTCTTGTCTGTTAGAGACAGAGTCATGGACACTGAATCTATCTGGAAACCTATAAAGGTGACCCTTGTCTGAGGAATCAAGAAATTTTTTGGTAAATTGATCCTCCAACCATGTTTTCGAAGAAACAACACTAGTTGATTTGTGTGAGATTCTGCAGAATGTAAAGACTGAGCTAGTACCAATATATCATCCAAATAAGGAAACGCTGCAATACCTTGTTCTCTGATTACAGAGAGTAGGGCACCCAGAACTTTTGAAAAGATTCTTGGAGCTGTTGCTAGGCCAAAAGGAAGAGCAAAAAATTGGTAATGCTTGTCTAGAAAAGAGAATCTCAGGAACTGATAATGTTCTGGATGAATCGGAATATGAAGGTAAGCATCCTGCAAGTCTATTGTAGACATATAATGTCCTTGCTGAACAAAAGGCAGAATATTCCTTATAGTCACCATCTTGAAAGTTGGTACTCTTACATAATGATTCAAAATTTTTAGATCCAGAACTGGTCTGAATAAAAAAAAATTCTTTGTGACAATGAATAGATTTGAATAAAACCCCAGACCTTGTTCCTGAAAAGGAACCGGCATGATTAAGCCTGAAACCTCCAAGTCTGAAACACACTTCAGGAAAGCCTGAGCTTTTACTGGATTTACTGGGATGCGTGAGAGAACAAATCTTCTCACAGGAAGTCTTACTCTGAATCCTATTCGGTACCCCTGAGAGACAATGCTCTGAATCCATTGATTTTGGACAGAATTTGCCCAAACATCCTTGAAAAACCTTAATCTGCCCCTACCAGCTGAGCTGGAATGAGGGCCGCACCTTCATGCGGATTTAGGGGTTGACTTTCTTTTCTTAAAAGGCTTGGTTTTATTCCAATTTGAGGAAGGCTTCCAATTGGAAACAGTTTCCTTGGGGGAAGGATTAGGTTTTTGTTCCTTATTTTGACGAAAGGAACAAAAACGATTAGAAGCCTTAGATTTACCCTTAGGTTTTTTTATCCTGAGGCAAAAAAACTCCCTTCCCCCCAGTAACAGTTGAAGTAATAGAATCCAACTAAGAACCATATACATTATTACCTTGGACAGAAAGAGATAGTAATCTAGACTTAGATGTCATATCAGCATTGCAAGATTTAAGCCACAAAGCTCTTCTAGCTAAAATAGCTAAAGACATGGATCTAACATAAATTTTGATAATATCAAAAATTGCATCACAAATAAAATGATTAGCATGCTGTAGTAAACGAACAATGCTATATAAGTCAGAATCCAATTCTTGTTGCGCTAAATTCTCCAACCAAAAAGTTGAAGCAGCTGCAACATCAGCCAAAGAAATTGCAGGCCTAAGAAGATGACCTGAATATAAATAGGCTTTCCTTAGATAAGATTCAAGCTTCCTATCTAAAGGATCCTTAAAGGAAGTACTATCTTCCATTGGTATAGTGGTTAGTTTAGCAAGAGTAGAAATAGCCCCATCAACTTTGGGGATCTTTTCCCAAAACTCTATTGAAATTGCTGGTAAAGGATATAATTTTTTAAACCTTGCAGAAGGATTAAAAGGAGTACCCGGCTTATTCCATTCCTTAGAAATCATATCAGAAATAGCATCAGGAATAGGAAAAACCTCTGTAGAAACCACAGGAGGTTTAAAAACAGAATTTAAACATTTTACTGGTTTTAATATCAAGAGGACTAGCATCCTCAATATCCAAAGTAATTAACACTTCTTTTAACAAAGAACGCATATACTCCATTTTAAATAAATAAGTAGATTTGTCAGTGTCAATATCTGAGGAAGGATCTTCTGAATCAGATAGATCCTCATCAGAGGAGGATAATTCATTATGTTGTCGGTCATTTGAAATTTCATCAACTTTATGAGAAGTTTTAAAAGACCTCTTACGCTTATTAGAAGGCAGAAATGCAGACAAAGCCTTCTGAATAGAATCAGTAACAAATTCTTTAAAATTCATAGGTATATATGGGGGAACTTCCGGGCAGCGGCCATGTTAGGTCGCATAGCTGTGTGCTGCTGCAGCCTTTCTTTGAAAATCATAGAAATTCCCAACTTAAATCATTGATCCATTTAATATTTCACTGGAGCTGAATGGTGAATTGGACTCTGCGTCTATTGAATACATTTATATGAGGATAACTGCTAGCATCGGTGCCCGGAGCCTTTTTACAATCTAGGCCTACTCTAAACCCCCCGGCAGGAAGCCTCTGGCCCTGTCGTTACGCAGCACTCAATGTGCTTTCGAGATATACATTTCTTGTAAAACATTTTGCATTATAGACCTGCCATACATTTGATGAGATATGGAGATTGCAATTTATATTCTGGAGGAGCTCCGGTGCCTGCTTGAAACGCACAGAGTCGCCTTTGAGGATAAACTAAACATGGCACTCAGAGACAGTGACGATCGCACTTTTCAACAACCTCCTGTGACATTCCCAACTGCTCATGAATCTACACCCATACTCAAACACTCGCTGCCTGTTAATATTGCACCCCAGAGAGATTCAAACTCTGCTCCTACAGAACCTGTGATTCCGGATACCGGATCTAAACTAACACTGTGTGCAATGGAGATGGAGAGCGGTATTCAGCGGGAGAGAGCTTGGAAAAAAATTACCGGCATGAGCAGACCTACTTTCACTTTGCCCTGGCAGCCGATACCTATGGAACTTCGCTTAACGGCGATCTTAGCTGAAGCCTGCGCCCTGATCAGCAGATCTACACAGCCGCAAGCAGCGCAGCTCTCACGAGCACCTCTCCTGTCAGCTATCTGCTTACATTCACCCTTAGTGTGCCTGAACTGGGACCCGGGCGGTTTGCTGTGGGCTTCTCTCTGGAAACACATCACAGTGTCCCATGGTGGATTTCCTAGCTCACAGACTTTGTTTGTTACTGCCAGGTCTCAGGCAACCTAGCCGCAAGTAAGACGGACTGCCGGCGGTTCTCTATAAACTGACTGTTTTGAACATTGAAGGGACGGTGATATTCCAAAGAGGTCCTCTTTATCCATACCGACTGTTTGGTGATATAATAGCCATAATGAGTGTAAGAGAAAGAGATAGAGAGGGCGCCACATAGCGTAATATTGTTTCAAAAGGAATGATACAAAAGCAGAGAGGTAATGCGCTTACCAATAACTGTGGTACTGTGCTGTGACCAGTACAATCTCGCCTGCTAGCACTTAAATCAGTGGCTAGTACACTGCCACTGATTTAAGTGCTAGCAGGCGAGATTGTACTGGTCACAGCACAGTACCACAGTTATTGGTAAGTGCATTACCTCTCTGCTTTTGTATCATTCCTTTTGAAACAATATTACGCTATGTGGCGCCCTCTCTATCTCTTTCTCTAAACAGTTACATCTCCGCTCTCTGGGAACAAGAGGAGCTGCCTTCACAGAAACATCGACGATCAGGATTACCACATACAAACGGACTGCAATTATTTTTTCCACAGCCATCAGCCGAGTAAGATATACTCGATAAAGACTGAGTAACTATTTGCGAGAACACCATATGTTTGGGATTATATTTCCTTTTTTTATTGCTTGTCTTTTATGTTTATGTTTATAACAGCGCGCCTTTGTATCCCCTTATGAGATACTATACCATAATGAGTGTAACCCTTCCTAACTTAGAATAACTCATAGTGTAGATGCCCTTGTTTGTTTTTTGTAGTTTCATGTTTTCCAGTGTTAGAATATTGATTCTGTTGCCTCAAGTTAGTATATCGTTTAACAATAATCCATACATTAGCTTTATGAGACCCTACAGTTATTTATTTACCTATTTATTTAAAGTTAAACCTCACACTGCCTGTCTTAAATTTTACAGCTTCTCTTTTTCTTCTTTTTTTATGTTACATGGGACCCTATTACTGGTTAACAACTACGATTGCCTCACACAGCCTCTCACTTATATATCTATTTACCTCCCATTGCCCTATAATATCTTGAAGCTATTGAGCCATACATTTTATTTATTTCCCTAGTGGTTTTACTTATTAATTTGGGACGGCGTCCTGCTGTCAGCGGCCGAGATAGCGGGACAACTCCCTTTAATCTAAGTATGTATGCTTACTAGACCCTACCTATGCTCTAGCATCTACAACTACCAAGGCTGGCATTTTCATCTGGATAAACCTATACTCATAGGCATACATTAGCAATTATGAGTCCCAATAAATGATTAAGTTACAATTCAGAATACCTGTTTTCCTTAATGCTAATATTCTACACTGTTATACCTTAAAGATCCCAGTTAGACGCCATATACACCTCTCCTTGTTAATAACAGGGTCACCCCTCATCCTCTATATGCAAACCTAATTTGACCTCACAGGTCCCTCCTTTTGGGATAATTACAGTGCTTATTCCTTTCACTGGACTCTACATACATCCCATAACTACAGCCTTAAGGTCCGGGTGCGGCCCCACTTTCTAATTTCTAATTTTATATCAGTTGTACATCTCCTACCTGAGTTACACATCTGGCAGAGTCCTAAGTTTCCTTACTTTCAACCTGTTTCACTGCAATTCTTAATAAATATACAGAAATATAAAAGTGTTTACACAGTTACCAGTTACACAATATCTCAGATCTGCAGAAAAACATAAAATAGAGGTTCTTCAGTTAGGGTCCATGAGTGACCCTCTAACATAATGTTCACCCACGTCCAGTTTGGTTGATAGCAAATATGTGGTCCAAGAGTGGCCGCTTTAATGTCACGGTGGGTATACTGTTTGAATATCATTTACTACAGGCAATGAGTGGGTAATATGCATACTGTTCATTTAACTGTTTTGTTCTAGTTACCTGCTCTGTAATAATTTACTCTACTTTACCTTGTATTATGCTTTGATCATTATTGATTGTTTGTATTGCAAAGAACCTCAATAAAAAATATTTAATTAAAAAAAAAAATATTCATAGGTATATCATGTACATTAGAAGTTGAAGGAACTGCAACTGGCAATGTACTATTACTGATGGACACACTATCTGCATGTAAAAGTTTATCATGGCAACTAATACAAATGACATTAGGAGATATAATCTCCACAATTTTACAACAAATGCACTTAGCTTTGGTAGAACCGATGTCAGGCAGCAAAGTTCCAACAGATACTTCTGATGCAGGATCAGATTGAGACATCTTGCAGTATGTAAAAGAAAAAACAACATATAAAGCAAAATTATCAATTTCCTTATATGACAGTTTCAGGAATGGGAAAAAATGCAAATAGCATAGCCCTCTGACATAGAAAAAGGCAAGAGGCAGACAGCAATGGAGTAAATAAATAATGAAAAAGTTTTGCGCCAAGTATGCCGCACAACTTAAATTTTTTTTGGCGCCAACAATGTCCGGAAATGACACACCCGCGTCACTAACGACGCAACCCTGTGTGAAACCTCTGCGTCAATTACGACGCCGGAAATGATGAACTTGCGTCAACGGACATGCCTTTCGCGCCAAAAAATTCTCGCGCCAAGAATGACGCAATAAAGTGTAGCATTTGGCGCACCCGCGAGCCTAAGTCAGCCCGCAATTTGAAACAAAGTAGTCAATTGAAAAAAAGACTAAACCCCAGGTAAGAAAAAATGTTTCTTAATATTAACTTTCCCCAAATATGAAACTGACAATCTGCAAAAGGAAATACATGAACCTGACTCATGACAAATATAAGTACAATACATATATTTAGAACTTTATATAAATGCATAAAGTGCCAAAACCATAGCTGAGGTGTCTTAAGTAATAAAAACATACTTAAAGATACCCATCCACATATAGCAGATAGCCAAACCAGTACTGAAACAGTTATCAGTAGAGGTAATGGTATATGAGAGTATATCGTCGATATGAAAAGGGAGGTAGGAGATGAATCTCTACGACCGATAACAGAGAACCTATGAAAAAGACCCCCGTTAGGAAAATCATTGCATTCAATAGGTGATACTCTCCACGTCCCTCTGACATTCGCTGTACTCTGAGAGGAATCAGGCTTCAAAATGCTGAGAAGCGCATATCAACGTAGAAATCTTAGCACAAACTTACTTCACCACCTCCATAGGAGGCAAAGTTTGTAAAACTAAATTGTGGGTGTGGTGAGGGTGTATTTATAGGCATTTGGAGGTTTGGGAAACTTTGCCCCTCCTGGTAGGATTGTATATCCTATACGTCACTAGCTCATGAACTCTTGCCAATTACATGAAAGAAATCTATAGTTCACCTCCTGAGGAGACCAAAATACCTGTGCTCTAAAAGACGCCCAGACTGCAACCCAACCCAAGAGTGTTGTGATTATAGTCCAATTTAGATGAATGAAAGAGGCCCCTAGAACAATGGAATAGCTCCCAAAGGGTTAAATAGGGACTTTGATGGGTCTCTATTCATGTAATTTACCTGGTAATAATATGCAGCATTCCATATTTTAATACACACTTAAGGGATTTGTATTTTTAAAATATTGTATATAGTTTTATGTTTTTATTAAATAACCCTGATTATGCAAACAGACTAAAAAAAGATACAAGATGAATAAAGGTAGTACTGCCATATTACTTTATGACAACGTGATAGTAGTAGAACACAGTCTGTGATTGATTGGTGAGTGCAGCTCAGGTATCAAAGAGACAAACCTGAATGTGATTAAGATAACATGACTAAGGGCCTATTGCAGGCCTGAAACATTGTTTATTTGTACCTATGAACCCAATTGAAAAATAAAGGCTGGAAGCTGTGTGAATTTTTAAGTATAATTTGGACTTGGCAAGTCTCCTTCTGTGTCCCAGTATAAAGTGTGCTTTCTTCCCACCTGGAGTATCGATTACTAATGATTTTCTGAGTAAAATGAGTATAATCCCTGCACCACTGACAAAGCATACACAGCTAGTTAGATCTCATGTGAAACCAAACAAAAGGAATAGCATCCAATGCTGTTATTAGACATAACATCTCCTTGGCAAAGAGCTACAGAGGGAAAATAAACTGACTGAAGATTTGAAACTTCAAACTCCTTTTATCTGCCAAAGAAAGTCTCCAACTACAATGACACCTAGGAAAGTTACCCTAGACTAAGGAGAAAGATAACTCTTTAGAAAATTAATTCTCTAACCATGCTCTTGAACAAACAACAATAGTCTGTTGGTATGAGATACTGCAAAATGTAAAAAACATAATTTATGTAAGAACTTACCTGATAAATTAATTTCTTTCATATTAGCAAGAGTCCATGAGCTAGTGACGTATGGGATATACATTCCTACCAGGAGGGGCAAAGTTTCCCAAACCTCAAAATGCCTATAAATACACCCCTCACCACACCCACAATTCAGTTTAACGAATAGCCAAGAAGTGGGGTGATAAAAAAGTGCGAAAGCATATAAAATAAGGAATTGGAATAATTGTGCTTTATACAAAAATCATAACCACCACAAAAAAAAGGGTGGGCCTCATGGACTCTTGCTAATATGAAAGAAATGAATTTATCAGGTAAGTTCTTACATAAATTATGTTTTCTTTCATGTAATTAGCAAGAGTCCATGAGCTAGTGACGTATGGGATAATGATTACCCAAGATGTGGATCTTTCCACGCAAGAGTCACTAGAGAGGGAGGGATAAAATAAAGACAGCCAATTCCTGCTGAAAATAATCCACACCCAAAATAAAGTTTAATGAAAAACATAAGCAGAAGATTCAAACTGAAACCGCTGCCTGAAGTACTTTTCTACCAAAAACTGCTTCGGAAGAAGAAAATACCTCAAAATGGTAGAATTTAGTAAAAGTATGCAAAGAGGACCAAGTTGCTGCTTTGCAAATCTGATCAATCGAAGCTTCATTCCTAAACGCCCAGGAAGTAGAAACTGACCTAGTAGAATGAGCTGTAATCCTTTGAGGCGGAGTTTTACCCGACTCAACATAGGCAAGATGAATTAAAGATTTCAACCAAGATGCCAAAGAAATGGCAGAAGCTTTCTGGCCTTTTCTAGAACCGGAAAAGATAACAAATAAACTAGAAGTCTTTCGGAAAGACTTAGTAGCTTCAACATAATATTTCAAAGCTCTAACAACATCCAAAGAATGTAACGATTTCTCCTTAGAATTCTTAGGATTAGGACATAATGAAGGAACCACAATTTCTCTACTAATGTTGTTGGAATTCACAACTTTAGGTAAAAATTCAAAAGAAGTTCGCAACACTGCCTTATCCTGATGAAAAATCAGAAAAGGAGACTCACAAGAAAGAGCAGATAATTCAGAAACTCTTCTGGCAGAAGAGATTGCCAAAAGGAACAAAACTTTCCAAGAAAGTAATTTAATGTCCAATGAATGCATAGGTTCAAACGGAGGAGCTTGAAGAGCCCCTAGAACCAAATTCAAACTCCAAGGAGGAGAAATTGACTTAATGACAGGTTTTATACGAACCAAAGCTTGTACAAAACAATGAATATCAGGAAGATTAGCAATCTTTCTGTGAAAAAGAACAGAAAGAGCAGAGATTTGTCCTTTCAAGGAACTTGCGGACAAACCTTTATCTAAACCATCCTGAAGAAACTGTAAAATTCTTGGAATTCTAAAAGAATGCCAATAAAAATGATGAGAAAGACACCAAGAAATATAAGTCTTCCAGACTCTATAATATATCTCTCTGGATACAGATTTACGAGCCTGTAACATAGTATTAATCACAGAGTCAGAGAAACCTCTTTGACTAAGAATCAAGCGTTCAATCTCCATACCTTTAAATTTAAGGATTTGAGATCCTGATGGAAAAAAGGACCTTGCGACAGAAGGTCTGGTCGTAGCGGAAGAGTCCACGGATGGCAAGAGGCCATCCGGACAAGATCCGCATACCAAAACCTGTGAGGCCATGCCGGAGCTACCAGCAGAACAAACGAGCATTCCTTCAGAATCTTGGAGATTACTCTTGGAAGAAGAACTAGAGGCGGAAAGATATAAGCAGGATGATACTTCCAAGGAAGTGATAATGCATCCACTGCTTCCGCCTGAGGATCCCGGGATCTGGACAGATACCTGGGAAGTTTCTTGTTTAGATGAGACGCCATCAGATCTATTTCTGGAAGCTCCCATATTTGAACAATCTGAAGAAATACCTCTGAGTGAAGAGACCATTCGCCCGGATGCAACGTTTGGCGACTGAGATAATCCGCTTCCCAATTGTCTATACCTGGGATATGAACCGCAGAGATTAGACAGGAGCTGGATTCCGCCCAAACCAGAATTCGAGATACTTCTTTCATAACAGAGGACTGTGAGTCCCTCCTTGATGATTGATGTATGCCACAGTTGTGACATTGTCTGTCTGAAAACAAATGAACGATTCTCTCTTCAGAAGAGGCCAAGACTGAAGAGCTCTGAAAATTGCACGGAGTTCCAAAATATTGATCGGTAATCTCACCTCCTGAGATTCCCAAACTCCTTGTGCCGTCAGAGATCCCCACACAGCTCCCCAACCTGTGAGACTTGCATCTGTTGAAATTACAGTCCAGGTCGGAAGCACAAAAGAAGCCCCCTGAATTAAACGATGGTGATCTGTCCACCACGTTAGAGAGTATCGTACAATCGGTTTTAAAGATATTAATTGAGATATCTTTGTGTAATCCCTGCACCATTGATTCAGCATACAGAGCTGAAGAGGTCGCATGTGAAAACGAGCAAAGGGGATCGCGTCCGATGCAGCAGTCATAAGACCTAGAATTTCCATGCATAAGGCTACCGAAGGGAATGATTGTGACTGAAGGTTTCGACAAGCTGAAATCAATTTTAGACGTCTCTTGTCTGTTAAAGACAGAGTCATGGACACTGAATCTATCTGGAAACCCAGAAAAGTTACCCTTGTCTGATGAATCAATGAACTTTTTGGTAAATTGATCCTCCAACCATGATCTTGAAGAAACAACACAAGTCGATTCGTATGAGATTCTGCTAAATGTAAAGACTGAGCAAGTACCAAGATATCGTCCAAATAAGGAAATACCACAATACCCTGTTCTCTGATTACAGACAGAAGGGCACCGAGAACCTTTGTAAAAATTCTTGGAGCTGTAGCTAGGCCAAACGGCAGAGCCACAAACTGGTAATGCTTGTCCAGAAAAGAGAATCTCAGGAACTGATAATGATCTGGATGAATCGGAATATGCAGATAAGCATCCTGTAAATCTATTGTGGACATATAATGCCCTTGCTGAACAAAAGGCAAGATAGTCCTTACAGTTACCATTTTGAACGTTGGTATCCTTACATAACGATTCAATATTTTTAGATCCAGAACTGGTCTGAAGGAATTCTCCTTCTTTGGTACAATGAAGAGATTTGAATAAAACCCCATCCCCTGTTCCAGAACTGGAACTGGCATAATTACTCCAGCCAACTCTAGATCTGAAACACAATTCAGAAATGCTTGAGCTTTCACTGGATTTACTGGGACACGGGAAAGAAAAAATCTCTTTGCAGGAGGTCTCATCTTGAAACCAATTCTGTACCCTTCTGAAACAATGTTCTGAATCCAAAGATTGTGAACAGAATTGATCCAAATTTCTTTGAAAAAACGTAACCTGCCCCCTACCAGCTGAGCTGGAATGAGGGCCGCACCTTCATGTGGACTTAGAAGCAGGCTTTGCCTTTCTAGAAGGCTTGGATTTATTCCAGACTGGAGATGGTTTCCAAACTGAAACTGCTCCTGAGGATGAAGGATCAGGCTTTTGTTCTTTGTTGAAACGAAAGGAACGAAAACGATTATTAGCCCTGTTTTTACCCTTAGATTTTTTATCCTGTGGTAAAAAAGTTCCTTTCCCACCAGTAACAGTTGAGATAATGGAATCCAACTGAGAACCAAATAATTTGTTACCCTGGAAAGAAATGGAAAGTAGAGTTGATTTAGAAGCCATATCAGCATTCCAAGTTTTAAGCCATAAAGCTCTTCTAGCTAAAATAGCTAGAGACATAAACCTGACATCAACTCTGATAATATCAAAAATGGCATCACAGATAAAATTATTAACATGCTGAAGAAGAATAATAATATTATGAGAATCATGATCTGTTACTTGTTGTGCTAAAGTCTCCAACCAAAAAGTTGAAGCTGCAGCAACATCAGCCAAAGATATAGCAGGTCTAAGAAGATTACCTGAACACAGATAAGCTTTTCTTAGAAAGGATTCAATTTTCCTATCTAAAGGATCTTTAAACGAAGTACCATCTGACGTAGGAATAGTAGTACGCTTAGCAAGGGTAGAAATAGCCCCATCAACTTTAGGGATTTTGTCCCAAAATTCTAATCTGGATCAGGATATAATTGCTTAAAACGTTTAGAAGGAG
This sequence comes from Bombina bombina, assembly GCF_027579735.1. NCBI lineage: Eukaryota > Metazoa > Chordata > Amphibia > Anura > Bombinatoridae > Bombina > Bombina bombina. Next base: position 802,031,059 of record NC_069503.1, read on the forward strand.
TAAATGAATTACCCAATTTATCCCATTCTCTGGAAATTACTTCAGAAATAGCATTAGGAACAGGAAAAACTTCTGGAATAACCACAGGAGATTTAAACACCTTATCTAAACGTCTAGAATTAGTATCAAGAGGACCAGAATCCTCTATTTCTAAAGCAATTAGTACTTCTTTAAGTAAAGAACGAATAAATTCCATTTTAAATAAATATGAAGATTTATCAGCATCAATCTCTGAGACAGAATCCTCTGAACCAGAAGAGTCATCAGAATCAGAATGATGATGTTCATTTAAAAATTCATCTGTAGAGAGAGAAGTTTTAAAAGATTTTTTATGTTTACTAGAAGGAGAAATAACAGACATAGCCTTCTTGATGGATTCAGAAACAAAATCTCTTATGTTATCAGGAACATTCTGCACCTTAGATGTTGAGGGAACTGCAACAGGCAATGGTACATTACTAAAGGAAATATTATCTGCTTTAACAAGTTTGTCATGACAATTAATACAAACAACAGCCGGAGGAATAGCTACCAAAAGTTTACAGCAGATACACTTAGCTTTGGTAGTTCCAGCACTAGACAGCGATTTTCCTGAAGTATCTTCTGACTCAGATACAACGTGAGACATCTTGCAATATGTAAGAGAAAAAACAACATATAAAGCAAAATTGATCAAATTCAGGAATGGGAAAAAATGCCAATAAACAAGCTTCTAGAAACCAGAAGCAAAGAAAAAATCAGACTGAAATAATGTGGAGACAAAAGCGACGCCCACATCCGGAACGCCGACATTTTTGGCGCAAAAGGACGTCAAAAAATGACGCAACTTCCGGACGCCGGAAACAGAAAAGATTTTTTGCGCCAAAAAAGTCTGCGCCAAGAATGACGCAATAAAATGAAGCATTTTCAGCCCCCGCGAGCCTAACAGCCCACAGGGAAAAAAAGTCACATTTTTAAGGTAAGAAAAAATGATTGATTCAAACGCATTATCCCAAATATGAAACTGACTGTCTGAAAATAAGGAATGTTGAACATTCTGAGTCAAGGCAAATAAATGTTTGAATACATATATTTAGAACTTTATAAATAAAGTGCCCAACCATAGCTTAGAGTGTCACAGAAAATAAGATTTACTTACCCCAGGACACTCATCTACATGTTTGTAGAAAGCCAAACCAGTACTGAAACGAAAATCAGCAGAGGTAATGGTATATAAATAAGAGTATATCGTCGATCTGAAAAGGGAGGTAAGAGATGAATCTCTACGACCGATAACAGAGAACCTATGAAATAGACCCCGTAGAAGGAGATCACTGCATTCAAATAGGCAATACTCTCCTCACATCCCTCTGACATTCACTGCACGCTGAGAGGAAAACTGGGCTCCAACTTGCTGCGGAGCGCATATCAACGTAGAATCTAGCACAAACTTACTTCACCACCTCCATAGGAGGCAAAGTTTGTAAAACTGAATTGTGGGTGTGGTGAGGGGTGTATTTATAGGCATTTTGAGGTTTGGGAAACTTTGCCCCTCCTGGTAGGAATGTATATCCCATACGTCACTAGCTCATGGACTCTTGCTAATTACATGAAAGAAATGTAGCCTGTACCAAGATGTCAACCAGGTAAGGGAACCACTAAAATATTGTGAGCATTCTCAAACCTTTTGTAAAAATTCTGGGAGCAGTAACCAGACCAAATGGAGCAGCAAATTGAAAGTGCTTGTCCATGTAGATAGTGATATGAAGATAAGCATTCTCATATCTATTGTAGAAATAAACTTGTCTTTGATGAACAAGAGACATTATTCCAAATTGTTCTCCATCTTGAAATAAGTAACCCTGAGAAACTTGTTTAAAGTCTTTAAAATCTAGAACTGGAGAGCTGGCAAAGGAGATAGCAGCATATGTGAGAAGCTCTGAACAGAAAAAGGGTATAAACTTATTAAAAAACAACTTTCTGAGGTCACTACTTGATACCTGTTAGCACCCCCAACTAAGAGGGAATAAACAAAACCAAAATCGAAGCTGTAAGAAAAACGGAACCGGATCCGGAATTTGGGAACCAGAGCAAACTCAGGAAAGGCCCCGGCTGCGGCCTACTCTGGATCGAAAAGGCACTCCAAAGAAGATAAAACTATCTTGGATAGTAGAAGCAGCTCATGAGAGGTGATCACCCACACTGAAAGACCAGGTAGAAGAGATACGAGGCTAAAATAGGCACTTTCAAAACGGAAAAAAACGGAGGCCCTCACATCCAGGAATCTCAAAACTCCACTGAATGAAAGGGGTGGAAGGAAGGCTACAGATATCCAAGCTGGAGCAGTATATTGAAGAATAAGGTGGCCAGAAACAAAAGAGGCATCCAGATATTTCAAGAGTCCCTGCAGAGGGGTAAGTGGCGGGAAAACACGCCATTTTATTTACACATCTTCTCATTTTAACTGAAGCCTTAAATCTGCTATAGTCATATTCAGGACTACATCAAAATGTTTAAAGTATATAATCCCTAAGTGAAGGCCTACTAAACAGAGGGGCATAAACAAAGGGGCATAAGAGGAAAAGATAAAGAAACACTTCTTGCCATAATTCTAAACAGAAGTAAAAATCTACCTGATAAACTGTGATCAACCTGAGTCTGAGCATACATGCTCCCCTCCCTTTTCCTTCCTTTCTGAGGACAGACAGGTCATATCCCCATTCCTTTTCCCGTAATCGCCCTGTGAGGGTAAGAGCCCCGGGGAGCAGTGTATAGCATAAGATAGGGATAAATAAAGGTAACTGACACCTTGAATATGAAGAATTAAAGCTCAATAACTTACAAAAGTCGGGGCATCTGAGATATTGAAAACCATACTAAGATTATGAAAGGAGAACCCTATCCCCTGAACTGCCAGACGTGAAAGTGTGGAGTCAGGACACGGATAGAGTAGATATTTGAGATCATAACACTTAATGGTGGTAGCGCCCTGACTTTCTATAAAGAGTCAAACAATAAAAACTAAGATCCAAGGACTTATACACTAGAGCAATGTCCTACACTAGTAACTAATGACCATACAATAAGGACATAGTGGATCATATGACCTGAATAGATGTACTATAAATAACCTTCCAACATAATCATTTAACAGCATCTTCACACATTCGACACTGTTGGGCTCCACTAAACTTAGATTCGAGTTAGATTCTCATTATTCCTTCTGTGCCCATTCCTACAGAGAAATCAAAGAAAATGTAATCATCATGAAAAGTAGAAGTCACTCAGTTAAAGACTATCTCACTAAAGCACAAGCAAAGCAGAAAATGCCAGATAAAAACACATCTCCCACTAAAGAAAACAACAGTCCGGACCAAATGGAAACAGAGGAGAATAACTCCATAAATATCTCCAATAAGGAACTGCTCATACAAATAAAAGAGATATTTCAAAAAGAATTCAAATCGGCTCTCTCAGAGCTGAAGAAAGACATTCGAGAAATTGGACACAGAACATCGGACATTGAAGAAAAATTAGATGAACTCTTGGGGAAAGGACCACAAATACAAACAACACTTCTAGATCATGATATATATAAGAAAACTGGAAGATCAAGTAGAAGATCTAGAAAACAGATCAAGGAGATCGAATTTAAGAATCAGAAACCTACCTGAGAGTTTCAAAAATCTACCAGACGATATAACTAACCTATTTCATTGGTTAGCTCCAGAGATAGAGATCCCGATGCTTCTTATGGATAGAGCGCATAGAGCCCTGACTAAGCCCACTTAATCAACCACTAGAGATATCATTGTGAAGATGCACTACTACCATATCAAAGAGGAGTTACTGAAAGCAGCAAGAACAGCAAAAAACCTTACATACGAAGGCCATGAAATTCAGATTTACACAGATCTCTCACCTACAACTTTGAGGAGAAGGAGGGAAATGAAACCAGTTGTGCAGATCCTCATCAAAGAGAAAATCAAATACAGGTGGAACTTCCCCTTCAAACTTACATTTACCTACCAGAATGGCACCCATGCATGCTCATCTAATGAGGAAGGATTACTCCTATTACAGAACTTACAACTAATTCCAGAAGCGTTGGAAACAACTCCCTCTCCAAAACCACAACGTAAACCCCCACAAAAAGAATGTGCACCAGTGGGAAAACAAGGCAGGGTTAACAAGAGCAAGATGGGATCCAGTCCTGAAACTGAACGCAGAGCACCAAAGCAGGGGAAATACTCCTCCTCCATGACTTAACCATTAAAAGAGCATATCCATTGCTTTAGAGATTTTGTGGAAGAAATAGGAGGTTTATATATCCCACTTGAACAATGCCAGACAAAGACTAATTGATTTAGTATCCTTTAAATAATGAAGGTTTTACAATTAGATTGTTTAGTTTTCTCCCAAGAGGACACATTTTTGCAACCCTCCCCCCTCCTAACCTTACCCTCTCCCCCTAATTTCCCCTCCCCTCTGCATCCCCACACCCTTATTAGGTCAAAATTACAAATTTCAAAAATGTTCTTCTAGGTTCACTATGTCCTTAAAAGTTACAAATGGCTACTGTGACATATACTGTTTTCTTTGTTGTTGTATTGTTTATGTTAAGGTTAACAAATATGTTGAATTTTCAAAAAACTGTTCTTATAATTGCACAGATTGTACATTGTTTGGATAATGAGTACTACAAAGCTGGTAAGATTATTCATGGCGGAGAAGTCATGCAGCAAATGGAGGTATGCTATAGCTTCAATCACACTAGATGGGTACACAAAATAAGATGTTTGCTACTTCCTACATCTCCTGTATTTAGCGGAAAGCTAAGCAATTCTGCAACACCACATGGGTATTAAAATAATATCACACAATGTCAGAGGCTTGAACTCTGACGTTAAACGTAAGAAAGCTATAATTGAGTATAAGTCTCTTAAGTAAGAAGACAGTAAGAAGTTTCATATGGCAAGGGAAAAGACCTAAGATTTCTTTAAATAAATTGTCCCTAGCGAGAGAATTTGGGGGATTAGCCCTCCCAGATATTAGATAATATAATCTGGTCTTCTTAGCTCGAACAGTGACAGATTGGCTTCACTCTAAAAATTATGTGTCAAATGTACTGCTCCAGGAAAATATTTGTCATCCATTTCGTCCAGCAGGGTTGGCTCATTGCGAGCCTAAAACATTACCCTCTGAAATTAAAAAACTTAAAACCGTGTTAAACCCTATAAAAGCATGGTGGAAAATTGGGGCTCTGCTTAAAAATAAATACAATGTCTCTCAATATCTACCAATAGTAGTGGAACCCAAAATTTCAGCCTGGCTTGAACTCTGCAATTTTTGACAACTGGTCTCAGCTTGGACTCAAAAGAGTCCAGCAACTCGTTAAAATGGAATTAAATAGGGGGGGCGGAGTCTGACCGAGCAGGGAAATGGCTGCTGGTTGCTGAAGCTCCGTGTACAGATACCATTCCTGGAGCTGTAATTTACTGTGAGATGAAGTCTGAAGCTCACATATTATAGAAGACTGTTGGGGAAGCTATACTGCCTGTCTGTAGGTGAGAAAAATTAACGGCGACTGCATGGATCACTGTTTTAAAAGTGGCAGCAGTGGAGCAGTTACATCCCTGAGCAAACACACCGCCGCAACTGCCGAATCTCCAACCCCGGATTAAAACAAGCAAAGAGGTGATATGCGGACCACAGACAGAATCCTCGTATCTACTTAACGAGGGGGCACATAACAAGACCGGCAGCGCTTACTTCTTTGATGCGGCCTCCGTATGCTGGACGGCGCCATCTTGACGCACGTGGCCGAAGAGAGTCGATCTCCAGAGAGCTGAGTATAACAATGTGGGGTGTAAAAATACATGAACGGGGGTGGTCTGTTTGCTGAATAGAACATGTGAAGGTGGCATGTGATTGTAGTGAACGGCTGGCAGCAAACAACAGATGTCTAAAAGATGCACTTAACGGGTTAATTCTCTAGGGGTGTCCTGCACAGGATTCATACAGCCATAAGCATAAGGAACTTGAATGTCTGGCACACTTCGCTTTTACAAATTGGAGCTTATAATAAATATAAAGTATTGATGCAACCATATAACATTACCCACTTTTATACCTGAGTGACTTTAGCGTAAAATTTCTGTATATAGCCACGTGCGTTACAGGCACAACAGCACTAAAACAATGGCTGCGAAGTCTAAATCGAAAGGAGACAAAGGTACTAAAAGCCAAGCTCCGTTGACAACTTCTGTTAGTAGCTTTTTCCAGAGTTCAAACCCCACGCAGATACAGTCACCCCAACCCCAGCAATTAATATTCCTACACCCTCTCAAAATGCCACACCTGAAATCCATCACAAATTAAAGCAGATATTGCTAAACTACCCACTAAAGCAGATTTTGACGCCCTAAAAGATATCATAACCACAGATCTGGCTAATATGAAGAGGGACCTCAATGAAAAAGGGCAGAGGATTGAAGATGTGGAAGAATCACAAGACACCTTGAACTCTTTATTTGACAATGTTACTGCCCAGGCAAATATTCAATATAGCCAAATAGAGACATTGCAAGAGAAAGTTGAAGAGTTAGACAATAGGGGGCGCCAAAATAACTTGAGGATCAGGGGGGTCCCGGAGACTGTCTCACACACGGACATTTTTAATTATCTTCAAGGCCTTTTTAGGTTTCTGCTAAAAGATCATCAGATTTCTGATATAGAACTAGATAGAGCACACAGGGCTCTGAGGCCCCCACCCCCTCTAAATGCTCCACCAAGAGATTTAATTATGAGATTTCTACGTTACACCGATAAGGAAAAAATATGGCAAGCAGCCAGAAACCCCAAATATTTCCTATCTAGACCATAATCTACAGATCTATCTGGACTTAAGTCCCACGACAGTACAAAGAAGAAAAGAGGTCCGTTTCATCACTAAAGTCCTGCAAGACAAACATATCAGGTATAGGTGGGGATTCCCGTTCAGCCTAAATGTGACACATGAACACGCTCTAGTAGTGATCTACAGATCTGAACAGGACTTACCTCTTTTGTCAGAGGTTCTGAATCTTTCCTTTTCAAAACCCCATCCTTCTGATGTTCGATCAGGGGGACCTGAGCCTTCATTTCAAAAACCACCAACCAAAGGACCTTCGCAGAGCTGGTCGAAAGTTTCTCCGAAACGGAAGAAAAATCGAGATCTCACTGAGATGACTATAACCGGAGATAAAACCACTTCTTAACTTTCTACCCTGGACTGGTAAGGTTGATGTAGACTTTCACGGGTCACTATTGGTATTCTCTATAAGGGAAAGTTGCTACACAGAACAGAACTATTCCAGGGGCAAGAACCCAGAATTGAATAGCTGCGTAATCAATGCTTAAACATGGCCGTCCGTGGCTTGTTAGGGGACTATTAACCTCTGTATTCTGCTTAGAAAAGTTAACAGGATACACAGTGGTATTAACTGATTAGGATAGGTGTTAGCTAAATTACCTTAGGTTGTTTGCAATTGTTTATAAAACGTTATGTCTTTATTTTACAGGATTATTATATCTTTGTCAAGCAGGAATAGGTATTGTACAAACTCCTCAAGATGATGTTTACCTCAATTGGCGGGTTTGTCCAAGAGGTTATATGTTCATTTATGTTATTATGTCTTTTTTGTTGTTATTGTTTTCTGTCTTGTTCTCTTCATACTTGCAGTCGGAATTCGGAGTGCAGACACAGAGATGCAATCCCAGGGATACAACAATGTCTTCTCCCACAGTCAAGTCAGTATAGCTCACTGAATACTCTGCTAACTAGACATGTCTACAAGGGCTACGCCCACCACAGATTCTCAGGTATTGGGGTTCTTTTTCTCACACCACATAGGTCAGTAAAAAAACAAAAAATGCAGGCACAAGGGATAAGTAAACAATCTACTTACAGCTAACACAAAGGGGCTTAACAATCAATATAAACGAAACCTGACCATGAAAGATTTTAAACAGAAAAAGGGGGATATAGTTTTCATTCAGGAAACACACTTTCTCAGGGGACGGGAACCTAAAACATTTGCTTATAAATTCGGTCCCTCGTACTATGCATCCAACCACACAAAGACAAATGGCGTGGGTATCCTCATAAATAGAAAGATCCCATTCACTCTAATCAAGAAATACTCAGATAAACATGGACGTTACCTAATATTAGTAGGGAAGATATATAATTCTATGGCTACCCTTGTGAACGTGTATGCCCCAAATACTAAACAGGACATATTTTTCAAACATTTGGCTAACCTGATCCTAGAGACCTCAAAAGGATCGATCATAATGGGGGAGGATTTTAATCTGACATTAAACCCCACATTAGACAACTCGAACCAGACCTCCTCTGTCCCACATAAAGTGATTAATTCTGTCAAAACATATATGAGAGATCTGACTCTGCATGATGCGTGGAGAATAATATACCCAGAGAGTAGGGAATACACCTTCTACTCCAACCCGCACAATAGACACTCTCGCATCGACTATTTTATGGTAGATGTTACTAGCTTAGCTATGGTCACACGGCTGAGGATACTTCCCAACTCGTGGTCAGACCACTCAATGGTTAGATGCGAGTTTCACTGGCCTCATATTCCGAGATGTCACAGAGTTTGGAGAATGGAAGATAGTATAGTAGAAGATCCCATACACTACCAGCGCATTGAAAAAATTATGGTGGAATACTTTACTCTTAACGCAAACACACACCCCAAAGTAGATAGCAGAACTTTGTGGGATGCACATAAGGCAGTTATAAGAGGAGAAATGATTAGCATTCATAACAGAATAATATAGTCCTAAATGACGCACTAACCTCACTCGCACTTTTAGAAGAACAATTGACAAAACACCCAACACAGACAGACACTCTCCAAAAGCTGGCAGATTGCAGGACACGGGTCAATTTCTTAATGGGCAAGGAATGTAAACAACAAGCCCATAAGCTAAATCAGAAATACTATGAGGGGGATAACAAGAGTGGTCCAATATTGGCTAGAAAGCTAAAAAGAAGGATTAATAGGAACTATATCTTAACACTACTTGACAAACAGAATAAAGAGATCCACACCTCTGAACAGATAGCGGAAAGCTTCAGGTTATACTATGAACAACTTTATAATTTAAAAGGGGGGGCAGCGCTGCAGTCAGACAAAGACAAAATCATTAATGAGTACCTGAGGAACATATCCCTCCCACAAATAACAGCAGAGCAGAATCAAACTCTAGAGGAACCAATAACTTATAACGAAATTAAAAATGTCATATCTCAGCTCCCTACTAACAAGGCCCCGGGCCCCGATGGCTTCACTAACCATTATTTTAAAAAGTTTAAAGATATATTGATACCCCATATGCTATCCCTCTTTAATGATACCACAGAGGAGGCACCTTTCACATCATCAGGACTGGAGGCTCATATAACAGTCTTTCCAAAACAAGGCAAACCCCCAAACAAAACCGAAAATTTTCATGCCATTTCCCTCCTAAATGCGGACATAAAAATATACGCGAAAGTACTTGCAAACAGATTAAAGTTAATTCTGCCGCATATTATATCTAACGACCAGGTGGGTTTTATACACTCACGGGAAGCAAAGGATAATACGGTTAGAGCTTTCCACCTGATCAATCACATACAAACACATAGGATACCAACGGTGGTGGTCTCAACCGACGCGGAGAAAGCCTTCAACCGCGTCGGTTGGGCCTTTCTACGTCAGACACTCCGGAAATTTGGGATGGCTGACTCTTTTATATCCAAGGTGTTTGCTTTCTACACGTTACCAGTAGCAAGGGTAAGGGTGAACGGTATCCTATCAAATAAATTTCACATAACCAATGGAACAAGACAGGGTTGCCCCTTATCGCCCCTGTTATTTGCCTGTGTGGTGGAAGTTCTAGCATCAAAAGTAAGATCTAACAGGGATATTTCGGGCATTACAATTACACCCACAGAACACAAAACCTTATTATATGCCGATGATATCCTGTTTTTTCTCACAAATCCATTGGAATCAATTCCACATTTACTACAGGAACTAGATAACTTTCAATTAGTTTCTAATTTCTTAGGCCTAGATTTAGAGTTTGGCGTTAGCCGTGAAAACCAGCGTTAGAGGCTCCTAACGCTGGTTTTAGGCTACCTCCGGTATTTGGAGTCACTCAAAAAAGGGTCTAACGCTCACTTTTCAGCCGCGACTTTTCCATACCGCAGATCCCCTTACGTAAATTGCGTATCCTATCTTTTCAATGGGATTTTTCTAACTCCGGTATTTAGAGTCGTGTCTGAAGTGAGCGTTAGACATCTAACGACAAAACTCCAGCCGCAGGAAAAAAGTCAGTAGTTAAGAGCTTTCTGAGCTAACGCCGGTTTATAAAGCTCTTAACTACTGTACTCTAAAGTACACTAACACCCATAAACTACCTATGTACCCCTAAACCGAGGTCCCCCCACATCGCCGCCACTCGATTAAATTTTTTTAACCCCTAATCTGCCGACCGCCACCTACGTTATACTTATGTACCCCTAATCTGCTGCCCCTAACACCGCCGACCCCTATATTATATTTATTAACCCCTAACCTGCCCCCCACAACGTCGCAGCCAGCTACCTACAATAATTAACCCCTAATCTGCCGACCGCAAAGCGCCGCCACCTACGTTATACTTATGTACCCCTAATCTGCTGCCCCTAACACCGCCGACCCCTATATTATATTTATTAACCCCTAATCTGCCCCCCTCAACGTCGCCTCCACCTGCCTACACTTATTAACCCCTAATCTGCCGACCGGACTTGAGCGCTACTATAATACAGTTATTAACCCCTAATCCGCCTCAAAAACCCTATAATAAATAGTATTAACCCCTAATCTGCCCTCCCTAACATCACCGACACCTAACTTCAATTATTAACCCCTAATCTGCCGACTGGAGCTCACCGCTATTCTAAGAAATGTATTAACCCCTAAAGCTAAGTCTAACCCTAACACCCCCCTAAGTTAAATATAATTTTAATCTAACGAAATTAATTAACTCTTATTAACTAAATTATTCCTATTTAAAGCTAAATACTTACCTGTAAAATAAATCCTAATATAGCTACAATATAAATTATAATTATATTATAGCTATTTTAGGATTAATATTTATTTTACAGGTAACGTTGTATTTATTTTAACCAGGTACAATAGCTATTAAATAGTTAAGAACTATTTAATAGCTAAAATAGTTAAAATAATTACAAAATTACCTGTAAAATAAATCCTAACCTAAGTTACAATTAAACCTAACACTACACTATCAATAAATTAATTAAATAAAATACCTATAATTATCTACAATTAAACCTAACACTACACTATCAATAAATAAATTAAATACAATACCTACAAATAACTACAATGAAATAAACTATCTAAAGTACAAAAAATAAAAAAGAACTAAGTTACAAAAAATAAAAAAATATTTACAAACATAAGAAAAATATTACAACAATTTTAAACTAATTACACCAACTCTAAGCCCCCTAATAAAATAACAAAGCCCCCCAAAATAAAAAAATGCCCTACCCTATTCTAAATTACTAAAGTTCAAAGCTCTTTTACCTTACCAGCCCTGAACAGGGCCCTTTGCGGGGCATGCCCCAAGAAGTTCAGCTCTTTTGCCTGTAAAAAAAAACATACAATACCCCCCCCAACATTACAACCCACCACCCACATACCCCTAATCTAACCCAAACCCCCCTTAAATAAACCTAACACTAAGCCCCTGAAGATCTTCCTACCTTATCTTCACCATACCAGGTTCACCGATCGATCCAGAAGAGCTCCTCCGATGTCCTGATCCAAGCCCAAGCGGGGGGCTGAAGAGGTCCATGATCCGGCTGAAGTCTTCATCCAAGCGGGGCAGAAGAGGTCTTCCATCCGATTGAAGTCTTCATCCAAGCGGCATCCATCCGGAGCGGAGCGGCAGCATCCTGAAGACCTCCAACGCGGAACATCCATCCTGGCCGACGACTGAACGACGAATGACGGTTCCTTTAAATGACGTCATCCAAGATGGCGTCCCTCGAATTCCGATTGGCTGATAGGATTCTATCAGCCAATCGGAATTAAGGTAGGAATATTCTGATTGGCTGATGGAGTCAGCCAATCAGAATCAAGTTCAATCCGATTGGCTGATCCAATCAGCCAATCAGATTGAGCTTGCATTCTATTGGCTGATCGGAACAGCCAATAGAATGCGAGCTCAATCTGATTGGCTGGGAGGAGATCTCCAAAGAAGGTGGGAGGAGATCTCCAAAGAAGTTTCAACCATGTTAGAAGTAGACATACCCGCTGATCCACTGATATGGTTGTTTAATATAGTTAGTGGTAAGACCCCGACTCATAAGAGAAACTTGTTGTACATAGCGAGTAATGGTTTTAAAAGCTTAGTGCCGAAAAATTGGAAGAGCGGAGAAATTCCTACACTAGCTCAGTGGCAAAGTAACCTAAGTCGCATTTTAGATTTAGAGGAGTATGCCTACATGAAATATAGAAGGCTAGATAGATACATCCAAATGAAAATAATGTGGGAAACTTATATAAACAACAAAGCACTACAGCAAAGTCTGCACACAGTGATTTAGGGGCAAGTAATAGATTTGATAGTTTCATCATTATGTCTGAGCCGATTTATGTTATGTATTAAAGAAGAGACAAGTATAATAATAGTTTGACAAGACGAATTACTTTGTTATTGTTTTATTGAAGTTTATAATACAAATGTAACAGCAATGATTAGTATATACACTTGGATTGTTTTCTCTGTTATCTGATGGCTTTGATGTCACAGCCAAGATGTAATTTTTGAAATTTACTTCAATAAAGCTGTTTTCCAAAAAAAAGATAAAAAAAAAAAATGGAATTAAATAGTATTAAAACATTTGAAGAATTGAAAAATGAATTTGGGCTATCTAACAAGGAGTTTTTTGCATACCTGCAAATTAGACACTATATCACAGATCTGGCCAGGAACATAGGCTGGTCCTGGACCCTGGGTAAAATGGAAAACTGGTTGATTTTGATCAAAAATGGTTATATGTCAATAAATCCTTGCTACTCACTTCTCAACACCAATAAAGGAACCCCTCTGCTAGAACAGTTGGCGCTAGATTGGAACAGGCTAACTGCCTCAGATTCAATTAATCCCAAATTTATTCAGAAGTCAATTAGCAAAGTAAATTAGGCCACCTTATCCGCAACGTGGAGAGAAGCGCATATCAAGGTTCTGCACAGAATATATTTTACTCCAGAGAAAGGTTACAAAATACATCATCTGGATTATAATAAATGTCCAAAATGCTCTCTTGAAGCGGCAAATTTGATACACATGATTTGGAATTGCCTGAAAATTAGGCAATTTTGGTACAAATTGGAATATTGGCTTAATAGCAACCTGGGAGCTACCCATCTAACATTTACACGGTTACAGATTATATTCTGCACAACACAAGATGGAAAACAGCACTCTCAGGATAAATGAATTATTCTTACAATTTTAGCAGCTAGACATTTAATATTTAAAGGCTGGAAGAAACAAAAGGCCCCTCAATTCTAGAAGTTAGAAACTATCTAAAGAAACAATGTATGATAGAGCAAAGAGACACTAATATTAACAATGAAGAAGACATTAAAATTTTTTTTTTTAAATGGTCTGCATTTATCAAAGTGTACTCGAAGACTGAAATAGAGCAGATGATCTTTCCATTTAGGAATTCAGAACTAGTACTACTTGGAACATGGTAGGGAGAGAGAGATGGGGAGAGAGGATATAATCTTCCCTTCCTTTTTTTTCCTCCCCCCCCTTTTTTTTTTTTTTTTCTTTTTCTCCTTTTGTACTGTTTTTGTTTTGGTTCATTTACTTATTTCTTTTTTTATTATTTTTTTTTTTTTGTTTTTATTAATAATTGTTATTGTATAATTGCTACTGATGATGGACTCTATGTGTATAACAAAAAAAATGTAAGCAATCCGATATAGGAAAGCAAGGACTTTTTATTTAATTTGAGAGTATAATTGGATATATGTGCTTTCAAATTTTGTGATTTTTCATTTTTCCTTGTTTTATGTGAATTATTGCTGTTAATAAAAAAATTAAAATTGAAAAAAAAATAATAATAATATCACACAATGTCAGAGGCTTGAACTCTGACGTTAACCGTAAGAAAGCTATAATTGAGTATAAGTCTCTTAAGGCTCAAATTGTTATTTTACAGGAGACTCATTTCACTACCCAGTTTACGCCCAAATATTGGGATAAATTATTCCCCATACAAAATCCTGCAACTAACAAAAAGAAAAAATGTGGGGTCTCTCTTTTACTGCACACTTCTTTGAACTTCAAAGAGGAAGAGGTGGTTAGAGACAAAGAAGGGAGATTCCTTATTGTGAGAGGAGTTATCCAAAACACACCAATAGTTTTAGTGAATGTAAATGCTCCAAATACAAACCAGGCCACTTTCATCTCAAAACTCAATAGGCTTCTCATACAATGGAGAAAATGTAAAACTATAATTGGAGGAGACTTTAATCTGACACTTGACGACACACTAGATAGGTCCACAGAGGAAAACGAGATATGCAGAGGATCCAGGGTTTCCCAATTTTTTTAAAAAGACTTCCTCCTAGACCAAAATCTTATAGATGGTTGGAGGGCCATTAATAAGAAGGTAAGAGACTACACATATTATTCAACAGCACATAAGACACACTCAAGAATTGACTACATCTTAATAAGCAAATACTGATGCCACTACTAACTTCGGGGGATATACATAATTGCGCATGGTCAGATCACTCAATAGTCGAATTGACCCTTGAGGGCCTACTAAATCCTAATAGAGGGAGGTCATGGTCCCTGCACCCTAGCTTGTTAAAGGATAAACTCCTGATGCAGAAACTCCAGCGTGATATATCTGAATTAATTTCAATAAACGAAGGTTCTACTTCGAATCTGATCTATACATGGGGAGCCTTAAAAGTATATGTGAGGGGAATCTTAATCTCAGAATCAAATAAATTGAAAAAACAAAACAGAGCTAGGATCACTGAACTGAAGGGAGAAATAGCTAGGCTACGTAGAGAATCCACACAATTACTTAAAAAATCAGTTGTCAAAACATTAAGGATAAAGAACGAAGAGTTAAATCAGCTATTAGATAAAGAGGCGATGCAAGCCATTAAAATAATAGATACCCAATACTATCTATATAGTAACAAACCGGACAACTTATTAGCGAATAAATTAAAAGATATTACACGTCAATCCTCAATACCTCAAATACAACTAGCTGACAAATGACCCACTGAAAATAGCAAACTCATTTGCAGATTTTTATAGTAAACTATACAATATCACCCCATTAGGGGAGAACAGAAATGGGAACATAGACTTAGAATTGTTTTTAGATACATGTAAGTTGCCATCAGTAACAACCGAAGATAGAGACTTATTGAACAAACCAATAACTCCCCAAGAAGTATACTCAGTGATTAAAGACCTAAAGAGAAATAAAACCCCAGGCCCAGATGGCTTCCCAGGCTCCTTCTACAAGGATCTCCGAAAAATTCTAGCACCACAATTAGTTAAACTATTCAACCAAATTTTGGAAGGTAGAGATATACCCCCAGATATGCTGTTAGCCAGAATCTCAGTAGTTCCTAAACCAGGAAAGAGCCCCCAATATTGTCAAAACTACAGACCCATTTCCCTCATCAATCAGGATATTAAACTTTTCCCCAAGATATTAGCGAACAGACTAAACTTAGTAATGCCAAATTTAGTTCACAGAGACCAAGTAAGTTTCATCAAACAAAGAGAAGCCCCAGACAACACCCGCAAAATCATAGATCTATTAAATTACATGCAAAATAAATCGGTGCCTTCTCTGTTTCTAGCCTTGGATGCGGAGAGGGCATTTGATAGGATAAACTGGAATTACCTACACGCCATCTTAAATACAATGGGTATAACTGGCCCATTTCATAAAGCGATTACCAAATTATACTCAAACCCAGAAGCATTTATAAGAATAGCGGGTTATCAATCTCACAATATTAAAATTAGGAATGGGACAAGACAAGGGTGTCCCCTGTCCCCCCTTCTGTTTGCCCTAAGTATAGAACCATTAGTGATTAAAATTAGAGACAATCAAGATATTACAGGGATTAAAATTGGCTCACAAAACTACAAAATATCATTCTTCGCAGATGATATTATACTAACACTCACTAAACTGCTCCTGTCCCTACCACCCCTTTACTCCATCATTCAAAAATTTGGGAAATTATCAGGATATAAGATCAATGAAGACAAGTGCGAGGCGATAGGAGTGCAGATCCCCCCCAGACGAAAAAATTATTGGAGATCAATTTCTCCTTCAAATGGCCTAAAGATAAACTACAATATTTGGGAATTTATCTGACAGCTAGAACACATAAATTGTATGAGGAAAATTATACTACAATGTTTAAAAATTTCAGAAAATTACTTGAGAAATGGTCCAAATTTAAAATATCCTTATTTGGAAGAATCGTCATGACAAAGATGACAGTCTTGCCCAAAATTGTTTATTTTTTCAGATCTCTACCAGTAACAGTACCAATTCGAGATTTGCTTACAGTACAGAAAGACATATTCCAATTTATATGGCAGGGAAAGAGGGCAAGAATAAATAAGCAGGTTATGTCCAGAAATAAGAAGGAAGGGGGTATAGGGATACCAAATATGATATCATACTATTATGCCACTCGTATGGCTCAAACATTGCATTGGAGTAAGTCCATGGGAGATAAACTATGGGTCCAGTTGTAGTCAGATCTAATTGGAGTGAATTGTATAGACAAAATCTTGTGGACCACCAAGAATGAGAGACCACACAGAAAAGACAAATTTATAGCCATAGAACATACAATTAGATTATGGGATATTCTTACACATACATTTTCCTTATTGAACCATAAATCTACACTAACCCCTCTAATCACGTTTGGCTCGCTAATGGAAATATCCATTGGTGCAAAATGGTTAAACAAGGGTCTCTACAGAATTGCAGACGTATTAAGACAAAATAAACCTATTTCCTATGAGGATTACATAAACCTAGATCATACAGCAGGACCTTAATGGTTTCATTATTCACAGCTAATTTAAAGACTTAAAGAGGTATTGGGGGAGGGCCAGTGAGTCCGAATACAGCTTTTGAAAGGATTTGGTTATCAAAACAGAATTTGAAAGGCATAATATCTAAGCTCTACTAGATATTTAATGCTACTAGACAAACAGACAAACCTGCTTTTATTATAAAATGGGAAGACAAATTGAATCAAAGTTGGCCGGTAGACCAATGGGAAACAAACTTACATAGAGGAATGGCATACACAGTGAATGCAGCCCTAAAAGAAAATTATATGAAAGTAGCTTTCAAATGGTATCTACACCCAACAAGGTTCCATAACTTACCAGACACAGATAAAAATGATTGCTACAGAGGTTGCGGGGAGTTGGGCACTTATCTACATGTGTGGTGGAGCTGTCCCAGAGTTAGGAAAATTTGGGAAGATACTACAAAATTCATTAGCACACTCTTATCTAAGAACATAAACCTGAGACCAGAACACGTTTTACTACACTTTCCCAATGAGGAAATTCTCCACCACCATCGTAAGCTAACAGAAATGATTTATACCATCACTAGACTGGGTATAGCCAAAAACTGGAAGTCAGAGACTCCTCCGTTTACACATATGCTAAGCAAATTAGAATACCACTATCATAGAACGGCACTTTCAGCAAAAATATTAGATAAAGAAGACCAATTCCTCGTAGAGTGGGAACCTTATATTATGTTCTATGAGAAAACCAAAAGCTGTCAGAGTGAGGAAGGGGTATTGCATGTATAGGACATGTGTTATGACTTATATTTGCAGAGGAAAGGATATGAGTAAATTGAATGACTAATCTGTAATGAATGACATCTGAAGTACAAAACTATACAAAAAAATTGTGCATATATGATGCAGCTGTGCATTGCTATGTTATGTTGTATTTATTTTGTTTATGTTTTTACTTGTATGTTTCTTTTATTATTGTTTTTGAAAAATAATAAAAATGATTTCAGCAAAAAAATCTAGAACTGGACTGTAAGTTTCCTCCTTCTTAGAAACAGTTTTAACTTTAGATAAAAAATGGAGAAAAGGGAGCCATTTATCAATATTTTAGCTCTGTGTAGTAAAATCAAACTAGAGGTGCAGACCCTATATAACTATTGCAAACTATTATAAATAGGGAGAAAATAAGGAGAAGTAGTCCTTATAAAAAGATAGGGAATTCAGCACTCTCATATACACATTTAAAGGGAAAGAGATATAAATATCTCAAGGTATCAACCTAAGTATTAAGATAAATAGAGCTAAGTGTGGAGTCAGGTGGAAACCCAGAATAAAGACTTGACAACTAGCATGCTTGCAAGGCACTCAATTTTATTATTTACAAAAAGCAACAAAATTCTTACTAAAGGTCATGTGACCATAAAGGTAATTTGAAACAAAATTTAATCAAAAATGTAAGATGAAAAGTCTTAAGATATATAGACCCTTTAGACCCTGGGTTTGATCCCTTATGTTCAATATAAAATAGTCATTGAACTAATATGACTTTGTTTTGCTATTAGTATAACTAGTTTAGCTCCAAATTTTTGGCTGTTAATAATATTTTTAAGAACACTTAAATGCAGTTGTTATACATTGGGATAATAGGTATATTTAACTTTAAAGGTTGTAGATCTATAATTGTTAGATTTTCTTTATATATAGGTTATAGCGCTTAGAGTAGTGGGTTAATACTAGTTTAATTTGACTTTTAGTTTATAGTAGATTTGAGGTCACAGGTTCGATCCCGGTCTTGTCTCTATAGGAAACTGTTAACAATAGAAGTTTCTAAATTTACTTAATTTCTGACATAGAATAAGTTATCCCTTTCCTCATTATTTAGCCTTTATAGGAATCAGAGAAAAATAACAAATTGTCTTGTTAGGTGTAACTTGCTGACCCTCCCTATGTGTCCAATGCATCGTTGGGGGAGCTCTCATTTTTCTCAATTCAGCTGTTATTTATATTTTAACTAATTGCATGCGCATCTGAGCACCATGTTTTTTATTTTTATTTTGAATTAATATTATTATTTTGTAAATATATTTTATATATGAAATGTTACTTTGTATATATACACTTTTTGTTTGTTTGTTTTTTGAAACTCCCAGAGGCGTGTCCCAATATGGCCTATAAAAGGCTGAGTTTAGGTTGATGAGATCAGCCCTGAGGAGTCCCTGCTACTCATTGGGATGAAACACGTGTAGGCAGTTGTAACAGCTGATTGCTTTGATGAGACACCTGTCTTTTGGAAATTCCTACTACACCTCAAAGAATCACAGCTTGCTGGAGTGATTTATTACTTTATTTTGCATCTTGTGCAACACAGGAACATTCACCAGATTTGCAGCTTCTTACCAAGGATTCTGTTCTTGATTTACATCGCAAAGGCTGTGAGTGCATGCTATGACTGTGTTGTTCTTTACAGGCAGTGGAAACTTACTTCATTTTTTCCTCCCGCAATACAAGTGGATGCCTGTTTTCAACAGATTTGGAAGGACTTCCTTTAAATTGTGATGTGTTCATGCTAAATGCCGCTGCTTTACTAATATCCTGTTTGTCAGAAGTTATGCAAAATTTACTATACAATACCCATCTTTAAAACACATAGATCCTATATTTATATCATGACAGTATTGACCCTTAACTTTGGGACTGTCCTCTGATGTTGGTGTTGTGTTTTAAGACTTGGTATAGTTGCATGCTGCATATTGATTGTGCAAAGCTTTTTTCCAGTGTTTATATTTCACTCCAAATTGAAAAATATGCATTCTAAAGTATTCTTGTGATTGTATTATTCTGGCTCAATGTTTATGTGAATTGCATAGATCCTCATTATATTATTATGACAACATTACCCTCATATTACTCTTTCTTTTGGGGTTGTCCTCTAATAGAGGTGTTGCATTATCACTATTATATTTAGCCACTCATTTTTTAGACACTTTATTTTCCTATGAGACGTCTCACTTAGCTTTTCAGCTCATATTTTTTATTAAATTTTGTTTCAAATTACCTTTATGGTCACATGACCTTTACTAAGAATTTTGTTGCTTTTTGTAAATAATAAAATTATGAGTGCCTTGCAAGCATGCTAGTTGTCAAGTCTTTATTCTGGGTTTCCACCTGACTCCACACTTAGCTCTATTTATCTTAATACTTAGGTTGATACCTTGAGATATTTATATCTCTGTCCCTTTAAATGTGTATATGAGAATGCTGAATTCCCTATCTTTTTATAAGGACTACTTCTCCTTATTTTCTCCCTATTTATAATAGTTTGCAAGTTTTAACTTTAGAACTAAGACTATTACCCCCATAGATTCCAGTTCTAAGACTGACTTAAAAGCATGAATCAGAAGAAACCTTAAACTGCAAGGCCTATAATTAAAACCTATTCAGTATTCCAAGGAAACTATATTTAGTACAGATGGATCTTAAACAGATTGAAACTAAGCCCCCTGAAAAAAGTGTAATCTGCCCCCTACCAGAAGATTTGGATCAGGAGCCACACCATTCTGCTTACTAAGTAGAGGAGAAAGGTTTCTTAAGCAGTGTAGACTTGTTAAATTTGAATTTAGCTTTCAGGAAAAATTTAAAGAACCCTGTTAAAGATAAGTGGAGAATCTAACTTCCAAGAAACTAATATTTAAAGAAGTGGGGACCGAACCAGAATGCTCCATCATCTAAAAGATGCCTAGAATGAAAGCCACAGAAAATAAATCAATGTGGCAAACTAAAAACAGCCAAGGATTAAAACACAAAAATCCTAGAAAAAAATATAGGCAGGTCAATACAGAAGCAGAGAACCTTTCATAAATTACATCCAAAAAAATAAACAACATTGAGAATCTTACCTCCTCCACCAAATAAGGCCAAAGCAAACAGAGAAGTGTTATACATCCACTACTGAAAGCAGTGGGAAAGAAGCGGTGGGAAAGGAGCGATATGCGCTAACCCGACACAACTCGGCAGGTAGGGGAAAGACTGATGTGCTTAGCCTATAGCACTGGTGAGGCCAAGGCGCACTAAGAAAATAGCCAACACACACAAAACCAAAGTACACTAAAAAGCAGACGCGCATGCCCATACAACCTGTACCGCCACTCACACGCCCACGCTAAAATAACTGAATAAGCAAAGCGCACATAAAAAGCTGGTGTGTGCTAAAATTAATAACTGCATGAAAAAAAATGTTATGCTTACCTGATAAATTCCTTTATTTCATGATGGTGAGAGTCCACAATCCTTTACTCACAGGAGTTTTTTATCTACCGCTGGGAGAAGGCAAAGATCCCCAAACCCCAAAAGCTCTATATAAACACTTCCATCTCTCACATACCTCAGTCTAACGTATAGCCAAGCAAGTGAGGTGAAAAAGGAGAAAGATCTTTTAATGGAGCAGGGAAAAAATTGCTCAAATGTAATCTTTAAGAAAAGGGCAGGGGCTTGTGGACTCTCACCGCCATGAAAGAAAGAAATTTCAGGTAAGCATAAATTATGTTTTCTTTCATACAGGTGGTGAGAGTCCACAATACTTTACTCATGGGAACACATCCCCAAGCTGTGGAAGTCCATGAGTAATAACATAAAGTGAAGGATTTAAAAAAAAAAAAAAAAAAAAAAAAAATTCACAGAAAAAATACATCCCCAACCCCAGAATTATTTTTACATTTGTTTTTTTAATGCACTATAAAACCAGAAACAAGTCTCAAGCAGAGACAACTGCCTGAAGGACCTTTCTACCAAAAGCTGCAACAGAAGAAGCAAAAACATCAAAATGGTAAACATTTTTTGAAAGTATGCAAAGAAGACCAAGTAGCTACTTTGCAAATCTGAAATCAACTGAAGCTTCATGATTCTTGAAAGCCAAAGAAGTGGCAACAGACCTGGTAGAATGAGCTGTAATCCATTGAGGAGGGGACTGACCTGCCTACAAATAAGCCTTATGAATCAGAAGCTTCAACCAGGAGGCAAAATCAACAACAGAAGCTCTCCTAGAAGTAGAAAAACGGACAGACAGACTAGTAGTCTCCCTGAAATCCCTTAGTAGCAACAACATAATATTTAAATGGCAGACACATCAGATCCCTAGCGCTCACCTACTCCACATCTTCCCCGGCAGCGTATCTTCAGCGAGTGCACACGTCGTTCAGCCTGCTCCAGAGCGAGGGTGCCGTAAGACAGCGTCTCCGTTAGAACGCCAATCAGCATACAGGAAGAAAAAAAGGTAAGTCTATCGCAACTCCTCCTCAGGAAAAGCACAAGGACTCCTTATAAAAGTAGAAAAGTCTTTATTTGTAGTAGCAAAAAAGTAAAAACAAAGTATGTGAGATACAACTCACAAATTCAGGCATGGTATTCGAGTGGTGCAAGAAACGGCAAACATGTTTCGTGTGGGGCCTCCACACTTGTTCACTGCTGTTGATTGCAGGCACTGGATACACCTCTTAAAGGCAATTAATCACTTAGAATTACCAACATATGTGAACTTAACCCTACCTGTTTAGAAATTGCAAAGTTGCATACACAATCTTTAATCATGCAAGAGGAGAATATATTAGCTAACACTAAATATATGTAAAGAAATTTTATTTAATTTTTCATACATAGAAAATGACTAAGTAGTTTTTTCAACAAAATAAATATGTTTTTCAAAGACTTGGAAAAAATCAAAGCATGTCATATAAGAACATCAAATGAATAAGTTAACATTGGTTTCCATATTTATACCAAGGGGGTGTCTAGTATTGAGAGTGAATATCCACTGGGCCTCCTTGTAGCTCAGTTTATATTCCCTATCTCCCCCCCTGGGATGTTTTGGTATATGGTCGATAGCTTGAAATGACACCAGGGATGAGTCGGCTGCATGCATGTTCTTGAAATGCTTAGCAACAGGCGTGAAGACATCAGGGTTGTCAATGTCCCTGATATGTTCAAGGGCTCTGTCCCTGAGCATCCTCTGCGTTTTTCCAACATATTGGATCTGGCACCCCCTGCAGGTCAAAAGATAAACTACAAAAGTAGATTTGCAGTTCAATTTGTGCCTGATCCGATATGATATGTTGGAAACTGAGGACTGAAAATGATCACCCTCCACCACATAGTTGCAAGTCTTGCATATTCTTGATTTGCATTTGAAAAAGCCCATTCTCTGAGGTAACCAGGTGCATGTTTTTTGTGTTGGCAATTGTGAAGGAGCTACTATATTGCCAATATTAATAGCTTTCCTGGCCACAAATTTGCAGCCGCTATTAGCCACCCTTTCCAAAGAGGATCAGTTTCGAGGATAGGTAGGCATTCTCTAATAAGGTTACAAATTTTATTAAATTCTAAGCTATATGGGGTGCTGAAAATTAATTTATCCCTGCAACCTTCTTTGATAGATAAAGTCCTATCAAATCTCTTATATGCCAGTAGCTGACTGCATGGAATTTTACTGATTTGTTCTCTTGTGGACTTTAATAGTTTGGGTGGATACCCACGTTCCAAAAGCCTCTCCTCCAAAATATCAATTTGCTCATTATACACGGTATCAGTAGAGCAGATTCTCCGTGTTCTGATGTATTGACCCTTGGGTATTGCCTTTAGAACGTGTTTGAATTTAAGATTTACCTCATTGATATTGATATATTTGATGAAATCTTCCACACTGTTACCATATCCATTCCACACCAGCAACAGGTCATCGATGTAGCGTCTGAAATATTTGACATTGTTCTTGAAAGGGTTGCCACCTCCATAGACGTGGAACAGCTCCCACCATCCCATATAGAGATTGGCATAGGAGGGGGCAAACTTAGCCCCCATTGCCGTTCCACGCCTCTGGAGGTAGCAACACCCCTCGAACAGAAAAAAATTATGTGTTAATAAAAATTCGATGGCCAAAATAAGGAACTGTTTGACCTCCACCGAATAATTATCCAGAATAAAGGACACTGCCTCGAGCCCCTGCTGGTGTGGAATGGAGGTGTAAAGAGAAACAACATCTATAGTCACAAATCTGCATGTGTCTTCCCATATAATGTCCTGTACTGTTCTTAAAACCTGAGTAGCATCCCTAATATAACTCATAAGGCTCACCACTATAGGCTGAAGAAAAGAGTCAAACAGTTTGGACAAGGGCTCCAAAAGGGAATCAACCCCTGAAATGATGGGACGACCCAGGGGATTCTGAGCATCCTTATGGAGCTTTGGAAGAAAATAAAAAAACGGAGTTAACGGTTTTTTAGGTAGCAATGAATTTAAAAGGGAGGATGGTATGACACCCTTGTGTGAACCTAAAGTCAAGATATCCTCCACTAGGGGCATGTAAGCGGTGGTGGGATTGAAGGTAAGTCTTTTATAGACATCCGTATCATTTAGTTGTCGATATGATTCACTAATATAATACTCCCTGTCCATCACCACAACATTGCCTCCCTTATCAGACTCTTTGATGACTAGGGCAGTGCTTTTGCCTAAGGCAATAAGGGATTTGCGTTGTGCCGGTGTGAGGTTGTGTCTAAAACGATCCTTCATTCTGGTTTTGTGGGAGTGAATCTCCTCAGATAAGGTGACAAGTTTTTGCTCAACTGTGCGCTGAAAAACTTCTATATTTTTACTTCTGCTATGTACAGGGTAAAAATCACTTTTTTTCATGCCAGAAACAGAAGGCGGCCTAGCAACAACCTCAGACTGCATAGTATCCTCATTGAGAATTGTAGTCATATCCAAAATTAGACACTGTTCATCAAACTTAAATACATCTTTATTCATTTGTTGTTCATTACCAGCACCAACATCTACAACCTATTCGGTATCATCACTATTACCTGAAAAGTGTTTTTTAAGGGTAAGCTTTCGTACAAATAGATTGACATCATGTATGGTACCGAAAAGGTTGAAATGGGATGTGGGTGAAAAGCCAAGACCTAGACTTAGAACCTCTTTGTCAGTGTATGTTAGAGAGACCTTAGAGAAGTTTACAACGTTTTTTAAAGGTATTTCCTGGTCTATTTTCTATGTATAAAAAATTAAATAACATTTCTTTACATATATTTAGTGTTAGCTAATATATTCTCCTCTTGCATGATTAAAGATTGTGTATGCAACTTTGCAATTTCTAAACAGGTAGGGTTAAGTTCACATATGTTGGTAATTCTGAGTGATTAATTGCCTTTAAGAGGTGTATCCAGTGCCTGCAATCAACAGCAGTGAACAAGTGTGGAGGCCCCACACAAAACATGTTTGCCGTTTCTTGCACCACTGGAATACCATGCCTGAATTTGTGAGTTGTATCTCACATACTTTGTTTTTACTTTTTTGCTACTACAAATAAAGACTTTTCTACTTTTATAAGGAGTCCCTGTGCTTTTCCTGAGGAGGAGTTGCGATAGACTTACCTTTTTTCCTTCCCATAATATTTAAATGCCCTGACAACATCCAAGTAATGCAAGGATCTTTTCAAAGCATTCTTAGGATTGGGACACAAAGAAGGAACAACATTCTCTATGTTAATGTTGCTAGAAGAAATAACCTTGGGCTAAAAAAATTAAAAGCTGTCCTTTAAAACGGCCATATCCTGATGAAAAATCAGATAAGGGTATTCACAAGAAAGAGCAGATCATTCAGAAACTATTCTTGCAGAAGAAATGCTCAGAAGAAACAACACTTTCCAAGAAAGTAGTTTAATGTCCAACTTAACCCTTAACACCAGGTTAAGATTCCAAAGAGGAGAATTAGGCTTAATGACAGGTTTAATATGAACCAAAGCCTGAACAAAAACAATGAACATCAGGAAGATTAGCAATATTTCTGTGAAACAATACAGAAAGGACAGAAATCTGTCCTTTCAAAGAACTGGCAGATAAACCCATATCTAAACAATTCCGTAAAAACTGAAGAATCATAGGAATTTAAAAAGAATGCCAGGAATAACCATGATCAACACACCAGGAAATGTAAGTCTTTCAAACCTTGTGATAAATCTTTCTAGACACAGGCTTACAAGCCTGTATAAGAGTCTCAATAATAGAGTCTGAGGAACCTCTATGTTTCAAAACTAAGCATTCAATTTCCATGCCATCAAGTCGAGAGACGTTGGATCCTGATGAAAAAAAAGACTTTGAGACTGAAGGTCTGGCCAAAGAGGAGTTGTCCAAGGACGACAACTGGACATCTGGACCAGACCTGCATACCAAATCCTCTGGGGCAATCAGGGACAGTTCCTGCTTTATTTTGGAAATCACTCTGGGAAGAAGGACCAGAGGAGGGAAGAAGGACCAGAGGAGGAAGAGGTAAGCAGGCCGGAATGACCAAGGAAGTACTAGAGCATACAATGCTACTGTATGTAAATCTGTGGACCTCGCAAAGTACCTGGGAAGTTTGATGTTCAAATGAGAGGCCATCAGATCTATCTCTTGTAGACCCCAAAAGGTCCACTTTCAAACTGAATACATCCTGATGAAGAGACCACTCCCCTGGAAGAAGAGACTGATGACTTAGAAAGTCTGCCTCCCAATTGATCACTCTTGGAATATGGGTAGCAGAAATCAGACTCCTTTTGCAAAAAAACATAATTTATGCTTACCTGATAAATGTCTTTCTTTCCGGAGTCCACGGAATAATCAATCACTAGTGACTAGTGGGAATATCACTCCTGGCCAGCAGGAGGAGGCAAAGAGCACTACAGCAAAGCTGCTATATATGTCACTTCCCTAACCCATAATCTCCAGTCATTCGGCCGAAGGAAAAATGGAAAAAGATGATAACACAAAAGTGTAGAGGTGCCGGAGGTTTTAGAAAAATAACTGTCTTAAATAAAAATTAAAAAAATCAGGTAAGCATAAATTGTTTTCTTTCCTAAGATATGGTGAGTCGTGGGAATCAATACCCAAGCTAGAGGACACAGATGATAAGGGAGAGACAAGACAGGTAGACCTAAACATAAGGTACCACTGTCTGAAGAAACCTTCCCCCAAAAGAAGCCTCAGTTGAGGCAAACGTATCAAATTTATAAAACTTTGAAAAAGTATGCAAAGTGGACCAAGTTACAGCCTTGCAAATCTATTCCACAGAAGCTTTATTTTAAAATGCCCAGGAAGAAGAATCAGCCCTCTCTCAGGAGGTTGCTGTCCAGCAGTCTCATAGGCCAAACGAATAATACTCCTAGAGAAGTAGCTGTAGATTTCTGACCCTTGCGCTTCCCAGAAAAACAAACAAACAAAGCAGAATACTGACGAAAGTCCTAAGTCTCCTTAAGATAGAACTTCAATGCACACACAACATCTAGGTTGTGCAACAAACGCTCCTTAGGAGGAGGAGGATTAGGACACAAAGAAGGAACCACGATCTCCTGATTAAAATTCTTGTTTGAAACAACCTTAGGTAGGAAACCTAGTTTAGTACGTAGAACCACCTTATCAGAATGAAAAATAAGATAAAGAGAATCAAACTGCAGATGCAAGAGTTCCGAAACTCTCCGAGCAGAAGAAATAGTAACAAGAAACAAAACCTTCCAAGATAACATCTTAATATATAAGGTACACAAACAGGACCACTTCAGCGCTAAGTCTACAGCCTTCTTATAAATCAATAACTGATTCCTATATATTAACTATCTAAAATAGATTTGTATAAAATTGTATTATACCCTCTAGCTTAGAGAAATGATGAGTAATAAATATTGAGTGATTAAGTATTAAAAAGCACACATTATGCAAGTTGCTAGATCAAATTCACAATTCACACATCCTATTATCAGTATAAAATTAAACTTAAACACTCTCAAAATAAGTATTTCAATGAGATTCCAAATGGTATCCTCAGTTTATATATTCTGAAACCAGAAACACTACCTTGAATGTAATTGCCAAAAAATCAGAAACGCACACAGCGTGATACAGAGGCAAAGGTGTGTTTCTCCAACTTCCAGGAACAAATCTAATCCTGCTGCTCCCTTTGAGCTGTCCTTTCTTTATATGGCTTTGATATCCAGATTGAACATGCAAAAGAAGGAATAGAGCGCAAAGAGGATTCAAGTGCAATTTTATTAACCAACAATAAAATGCAAAATATTATCTACTTGCACTGAGTGTAAGAATTCAAGTCCATAAAATATAGCTATATGGCTCATGGAAACTGCTCACACGCCCCAAAAGATAGCTGTTATTAGTCTCTTGGAAACCACCTAGACTCAGGGATTTCCGGACTTCCAGCAGAGTTGTGTTTTTTCGATAGGGCCAAATACGTTGTGGCAGAATGTAATAGTATCACTCTGACAGTAGTGATACAGCTGATAACCCCAACGCGTTTCTCCCGGTTGTCGTCTGGCTTTTTCAGGAGGATTTTGTATACCGGCTTCTCCTGGTGATTGCTCTTTTAAAGTGCTGTGTATGTCTACCCCACTCCTGGGGGCGTGTTCCTAAACTAACCACTATTGGTTGATCGATAAGCCAATCTGAATGGTCATTTCTAGAGGGTGTGTATTGATATAGCGTGATGTGATTCCACACTTAAAAAATAAAAATGATCTTTTTTACCGCTAATTTCAATACCCATGGGAAATACAAATTGATAAAAATCATTTCATATTTGATCATTGGGAAACAATGTCCCCATCATTATACCAAAGCATAAAATGCTTATATAAAATTGTACATTTTCCTAATACAACCTAACTACAAAGTGCATTTATTTATAAGTGCGCTCTATTTCTTTTGCATGTTCAAAGGCCTGACAAAAAGATTGCACATCTAGCGTATCCGCCAAATGCATATACAACAAAATAGACAACGCAGAAATCTGACCTTTCAGAGTACTAGCTGATAAACCCTTCTCCAGACCCTCCTGGAGGAAAGACAAAATGCTAGGAATCCTAAATTCTACTCCAAGAGTAGCCTCTGAATTCACACCAATACAGATATACGCTATATCTTATAGTAAATCTTTCTTGTCACAGGCTTACAAGCCTGAATCATGGCCTCAATGACCAACTCTGAAAACCCACGCTTAGATAAAATCAAGCGTTCAATGTCCAAGCAGTCAGCTTCAGAGAAACGAGATTTGGATGTAGAAAAGGACCCTGAAGTAGAAGGTCCTTCCTCAGAGGGAGTCTCCACGGAGGTAGAGATGACATTTCCACTAGATCTGCATACCAGATCCTGCGAGGCGACACCAGCGCTATGAGAATCACCTACGCCCTCTCCTGCTTTATCCAAGCAATGACTCATGGCATGTGAGAGAACTGAGGAAATATGTATGCTAGACTGAAATTTCAGGGGACTGCCAGAGCATCTATCAAGAAATCCTGTGGATCCCTTGACCTCGAGCCATACCTCAGAAGCTTGGCATTCTGCCGAGAAGCCATGAGAACCAGTTCTGACTGCACTCAATTAAGGATTAAACTGGAAAATACTTCCGGATGGAGTTTCACTCCCCCGGATGAAAGGTTTGTTGGCTCAGAAAAACTGCCTCCCAATTGTCCACTCCTGGGATGTAAATCGCAGAAAGACAAACAGTTGTGAGACTCCACCCACTGGATTATCCGGGCCACCTCTGTCATGGCCAAGGAACTCTGAGTTCCCCCCAGGTGGTTGATGTACGCCAGCGATGTTATGTTGTCCGACTGGAAGCTGATAAACTGGGCTAAGGCTAACTGAGGCCAGGCCAGTAGAGCATTAAAAATCGCTCTCAGTTCTAGAATGTTTATAGGGAGAACTGACTCCTCCCGAGTCCAAAGACCCTGAGTCTTCAATGACCCCCAAATTGCTCCCCAACCTAGAAGGCTGGCAAACATGGTCACGATCACCCAGGAAGGTCTGCAAAATCAAGTTCCCTGGGAGAGTGTTCCTGAGACTACCACCACAGAAGAGAGTCCCTTGTTGCCTGATCCGGAACTATTTGCGGAGAAAAATCTGCATAGTCTCCATTCCATTGCCTTAACATGCATAAATGCAGAGGTCTGAGATGGAACCGAGAAAACAGAATGATGTCTATGGAAGCTACCATCAGACCAATTACCTCCATACATAGAGCCACTGACAGCCGAGGAGAGGACCAAAGGACAAGACAAGAGTCGAAGATCTTTGTTTTTCTGACCTCTGTCAGAAATATCTTCATTAGTAGGGAGTCTATTATGGTCCCTAAAAATACTACTCTTGTGGCTGGAATCAGTGAACTCTTTCCCAGATTTACCTTTCAACCGTGGTTGTGAAGAAAAAACAACAAGATCTCTGTATGAGAGTTTGCTTGTTGAAAAGACAGCGCCTGAACCAGAATGTCATCCAGATAAGGTGCCACTGCAATGCCCCGAGACTGGATCACTGCCAAAAGAGCTCCCAGGGCATTTGAGAAAATTTTGGGAGCTGTGGCAAGACCGAAAGAAAGAGTGACAAACTGGAAATGATTGTCTAAGAAAGCAAACCTTAGAAGCTTGTGATGATCCCGGTGAATGGGAACATGAAGGTATGCATCCCTTTAAGTCTATGGTTGTTATAAACTGACCCTCTAGAACCAAAGGAAGAATGGAACATATAGTCTCCATCTTGAATGATGGTACTCTGAGGAACTTGTTCAAACACTTTAGGTCTAAAATGTATTTCTTGGGAACCACAAACAGATTCGAATAAAATCCCAAAAAGATCCTTGATACAATTTAAGAACGCCTCTCTCTTTATCTGATCTACAGATAATCTTGAGAGAAGAAACCTGCCTCTGGGAGGAAAAGTCTTGAATTATATCTTGTACCCCTAAGCTACAATTTCCACGGCCCACAGGTCTGGGACATCTTGTATCCAAGCCTGAGCAAATTGAGAAATTTGCCCCCTACTAGATCTGTTTCTGGATCGGGGCGGTCCCTTCATGCTGACTTGGAGTCAGCCGCAGGCTTCTTAGACTGTTATCCCTTGTTCCAAGACTGACCAGACTTCTAGGAAGAATTGGATAGTTTCTGTTTGGAAAAGGAAGTGGAGGGTTTACCTCTAAAGTTACGAAAGGAACGAAAATTACTCTGATGCCCTTTCTGTTTATTCTTCTTATCCTGAGGAACAAAAGTTCTCTTTCCTCCTGTGAGATCTGAAATAATTTCAGCAAAACTAGGCCCAAACAAGGTCTTACCCTTGTAGGGAATAGCTAATAACTTAGAAGAAACATCCGCAGACCAAGATTTTAACCAAAGGGCTCTGCGAGCTAGAACTGCAAAACCAGACATTTTTGCTCCCAGTTTAATAACCTGTAAGGAAGCATCCAAAATAAAGGAATTGGCTAACCTTAAATGGCTTAATCCTGTCCTGGATCTCCTCAATAGGAGTATCTGTCTGAATAGAATCAGACAAAGCATCAAACCAGTAAGCTGCAGAGCTAGTAACAGTAGCAATACACACCACAGGCTGCCATTGAAGTGGTGAACATACATTTTCTTTAATAATGCCTCCAATTTCTTATCCATTGGATCCTTAAAAGAACTATCCTCTGTGTGAATAGTGGTCCTTTTAGCTAAAGTAGAAATAGCTCCTTCCACCCTAGGAACCGTTTGCCACGACTCCTTAATAGAGTCAGCTATAGGAAACATTTTATTAAAAATAAGAGATGGGAAAAAAGGAATACCAGGTCTCTCTCACTATTGTGCAATAATCTCAGAAGCATGGTCTGGAACAGGAAAAACCTCCACCGCAGAGGTATCAAAATACTTGTTCAGCTTACTAGACTTCTTAGGGTTAACAACCATAGTAGTATCGGAGTCATCCAAGGTAGCCAAAACCTCCTTAAGTAACAAGTAGAAGTGTCCCAGCTTAAATTTGAAGGACACAACTTCAGCATCAGTAGAAGGAATTATACTGCCAGAATCAGAAATTTCACCCTTAAATGCACAAGAATCAGATGAGAGGAAAGACTTTGATTAGCCACCTCAGGATCAGAAACCTTACTTACTGTTTCTTTAAATTTCCTTTTGAGTTTTCCCAGCAGCATGGGAAAAGCATACAGCACCTCAGATACCACAGAAGATACCTGGGCAGCAATATCTTGCAAAGTAACTCCAGATGGAACATGAAAGGAAACGCAGGGCACTGCATGTGCAGATGAAAAGGATTGGGACGCTTGAGGAGAAAGCTGCGGCACATCTGAAACAGGAGGCTCCAGAACAGCATCCACCTTAGCTAATGATGGCTTGAGAATCAAAAAACATAATTTATATAAGAACTTACCTGATAAATTAATTTCTTTCATATTGGCAAGAGTCCATGAGCTAGTGACGTATGGGATATACAATCCTACCAGGAGGGGCAAAGTTTCTCAAACCTCAAAATGCCTATAAATAAACCCCTCACCACACCCACAATTCAGTTTAACAAATATCCAAGTAGTAGGGTGATAAAATAATGAGTAGAAAAGCATGCAAAAGAGGAACTGGAAAAATAATTGTGCTTTTATACAAAAATCATAACCACCAAAAATAGGGTGGGCCTCATGGACTCTTGCCAATATGAAATAAATTAATTTATCAGGTAAGTTCTTACATAAATTATGTTTTCTTTCATGTAATTGGCAAGAGTCCATGAGCTAGTGGCGTATGGGATAGAAATACCCAAGATGTGGGAGATAAACAGAAGAGTCACTAGAAAGGGAGGGATAAAATAAAAACAGCTATTTCCGCTGAAAAAATTAAATCCACAAAAAAATAAGTCTTTTTTATAATTTACAAGAAAAAAAACTAAGCAGAAGAATCAAACTGAGACAGCTACCTGAAGAACGTTTCTACCAAAGACTGCTTCTGCAAAAGCAAAAACATCAAAACGGTAGAATTTAGTAAATGTATGCAAAGAAGACCAAGTTGCTGCTTTGCAAATCTGATCAACTGAAGCTTCATTCTTAAAAGCCCAAGAAGTGGCGACTGATCTAGTAGAATCAGCTGTAATTTTCTAAGGCGGGGACTGTCCCGCCTCCAAATAAGCTTTTTGAATCAAAAGCTTTAACCACGATGCCAAATAAATGGCAGAAGCTTTCTGGCCTTTCCTGGAACCAGGAAAAACAACAAATAGACTGGAAGTCTTTCTAAAATCCCTAGTAGCTTCGATATAGTATTTCAAAGCTCTTAAAACATCTAAAGATCTTTCAAGAACATTCTTAGGATTAGGACACAAAGAAGGAACAACAATTTCCCTACTAATGTTGTTAGAATTCACAACCTTTAAACGAAGTCCGCAAAACAGCTTTATCCTGATGAAGAATCAGAAAAGGAGACTCACAAGAGAGAGCAGACAATTCAGAAACTCTTCTAGCGGAAGAGATAACCAAAAGAAACAACACTTTCCAAGAAAGTAGTTTAATATCCAAAGAATGCATAGGGCCAAAAGGAGGAGCCTGCAAAGTCTTCAAAACCAAATTAAGACTCCAAGGAGGAAAGATTAATTATTTTTTTTTATTTTTTTTTATTTTCTCTTTTTTTTTTTATTATAATCTTGAAAAAATACAGAATACAATGGCAATATAAACATTACAAGTAGGATATTCACATGTATCCAGTTACATTTGTCGAAAATTTACATACATGTTAACAGTCTAAAAGTGGGGGGGAGGGGTATTGAGTCTATTATGCCCAACTGGGCCACCTAAGAGTCCATTATCTTATATATTGGTATATTGCAGTGTTCATACGTCTTTCATGGAGAGAGTCCAAGAAGAAAAAAGAAACAAAAAAAGAAAAAACAAAAAAAACAAAAAAAAAACAGAGTGAAATTAACATAATCTCCTCCCTTCTCACCGCCCCATCCAATCCTATCCGTTTAGACCTCCAACTCGGGGCATACTCGCTATATTTGAATGTTGATGATACCTTCTATATTAACAATAAAGTCTCTACCCTGGTTTAGAATAAAGTCTTTCCAAACCTTTAAATATGAATTGTCTTTCTTCCTTTCAAGCCTATAGTCATGAGCTGCTATTATTGCACTATCAGAAAGAAGATTTTTTGCTTCTTTGATCGATGGAGCTCGTGGTTTGCACCAGTTGTCAAAAATAAGTTTTCTGAGGTTAAGTATCGCAGTTAGAATGAATCTCTTTTTATTCCCCCATGAAATACAGGGGTTCAATAGTATTATAGAATTTATTGAGAGCCTCACTTCAATATTTGTCATTTGGGAAAGAAGATAGGCTACCTTATGCCAAAATTGGTTTACTTTCGGGCATTCCCACAGTAGATGTCCCAAGTCTGGATCATTTAAATGGCACTTAATACAAAAAATTTTAACATTACAATTCCACTTAGCTACCCGCCGTGGGGTGAGGTAATCTCTATTGATGATCTTAAACTGCGTTTCTCTTAGATAAGTTGAGGGAGAGATAGCTAACGCTGTCCTTAAACTGTTCTCTAGTTGATCTATAGGGTCCGTCAAACTTACTACCTTTCCCCAATATGTCCATGCCCGTACTATATATTTTTCTGTCTCTGCCGATCTTAAAATTTTATATATAGAAGACAAGGAACACTTTTCCCTTTTAAGATGATCCATTAATTAATTAAGAAAACATCAAGGTATCGGAAGATTTTAAGAGGGCAAACATCGTATTAATCCCTAAACCTAATAAAGATCCCTTAGATCTTACAGCTTACAGACCGATATCCCTGCTTAATCTTGATTATAAGATTATGATGAAGATTTTGGCAGAAAGATTGAAGCTAATTGCACCTAAAATTATACACGAGGATCAGGTGGGATTTGTGAGTGGAAGATCATCTGAGAAAAGTATTAGAAAGATACTCCATGCTATTTCTCAGTACAGTGGCGGGGGTTCTGCTCTGCCGGAGGCCTTCCTGCTATCTCTGGATGCAGAGAAGGCCTTCGACAGAGTGGAATGGCCATTTATGTTCAAAGTCATGGTTAGATACGGATTTGGAGAAAAGTTTTGCACCTTTATTAGAAACATCTATTCAGATGCCAAGGCATCAATTATGATCAACAATGAGTTAACTCAATCTTTTACACTTTCAAGAGGTACGAGACAGGGGTGTCCTCTTTCACCCCTACTTTTTAATTTAGTTCTGGAGCCATTGGCAATCAAATTGAGGGAACTTCTTACAGGAATTAATATAGGCAAGGAATTGCTAAGGGTATCTTTATTTGCTGATGATTTACTTTTGTATGTCAGCAATCCAAAAGATACCATTGACATAGTCTTGGAACTTTTAAAGGATTATGGCAATGTCTCAGGGTACAAAACTAACTTGGCAAAATCAAAGGTAATCTGGCTGAAAAGGCGTAATAAACAGCAAACCTACGAATTTATTGAATCCAATGCCTTGGAATATCTGGGCTTGAAACTCTCTGTTAACCCAGATGACTGGTATCGCGATAATATTCTTTCAGTCCTCCAAGAAACTATGATAAAATTAAGAAGCTGGGCAGCGTTACCGGTTTCAATCTCGGGTAAAGTTAATCTTTATAAAATGTTCATAGTCCCAAAAATTTTGTACCCATGTAGAATGCTTCCCTTGCTTATAAAAAAAATGGATTTATGGCGCTTCAACCGGGCACTGAGATATTTTCTTTGGAGTGGGAGAAAACCCAGAATAAAATTAGAAATACTATACCAACCATATTTGGGAGGGGGGCTATCACTTCCCAACCTGGAATGGTACAATTTAGCAACACTAATAAGATTTCCAATTGATTGGCTTTTTCAGTCATTTAAATTATCCAATAGGTATTTAGAAGAACACATATGTGCCCCTTATTCTATGGGCTTTATATTACATGCAACAAATAAGATTTTGGGCAATACAATTGCTAACCACCCCTTACTTAAGGACATCTTAAAAGCATGGAGGAATACCATGAAGCTGTTTGGACATCCTACAGCGGTCTCTAAATGGCTACCTATTCAAGGAAATTGGCACTTTCCATTAGGTAACTCAGTTAACCCTTTTAGTCTATGGTCACCTACCAAAGCTCTCTCGGTTGCAGAGTTCTATGATTTTAAGACTAGAAAATTTCATAACTTTGCAGAATTTCAAAATATCTTTCCGGCGGCACAGAAGAAACATATGTTTTACTTCTTGCAAGCTATAGACTATATACGAAAGTTACTGTATCTGTTTCCCCAGACTTTCCAAGATCACCCATTAATGGAAAGATTAATTTAATAACAGGCTTGATATGAACCAAAGCCTGAACAAAACAGTGAATATCAGGAAGCTTAGAAATCTTTCTATGAAATAAAACAGAAAGAGCAGAGATTTGTACCTTCAAGAAACTTGCAGACAAACCTTTATCTAAATCATCCTGAAGAAACTGTAAAATTCTAGGAATACTAAAAGAATGCCAAGAGAATTTATGAGAACACCATGAATGAATAAATCTTCATTGAAACAGACTTACGAGTCGGAAGCATAGTATTAATCACTGAGTCAGAGAAACCTCTATGACTAAGCCCTAAGCGTTCAATTTCCATACCTTCAAATTTAGAGATTTGAGATCCTGATGGAAAAAAACGTCCCTTGAGACAGAAGATCTGGCCTTAACGGCAGACCCCACATCTGAACAATCTGATAAAATACATCTGGATGGAGAGACCACTCCCTTGGATGTAAGAACTGACGGCTGAGATAATCTGCTTCCCAATTGTCTACACCTGGGATATGTATCGCAGAAATTAGATAGGAATTGGATTCTGCGCAAAGTAGCCGAGATACTTCTTTTATCGCTAAAGGACTGTGAGTCCCCCCTTGATGATTGACATATGCCACAGTTGTGATATTGTCTGTCTGAAAACAAATGAATAACTCTCTCTTTAATAGCAGCCAAGCCTGAAGAGCCCTGTAAATAGCATGGAGTTCTAAAATATTGATTGGTAACCTCACCTCTTGAGGATTCCAAACTCCTTGTGCTGTCACAGACCCCCAGACAGCTCCCCAACCTGTGAGACTTGCATCTGTTGAAATCCCAGTCCAGGCAGGACGAACCAAAAAAAAAAGCCCCTTGAATAATCCAATGATGGACTAACCACCAGGACAAAGAGTGTTGAATGTTGGGATTTAAGTATATTAACTGTGATATCCGAGTTTAATCTCGGCACCATTGATTCAGCATGCAAAGATGCAGAGGTCTCATATGAAAATGAATAAAGGGGATTGTGTCCGATGCTGCAGTCATGAGACCTAAAACTTCCATGCACATAGCCACAGAAGGAAATGATTGAGACTGAAGGTTCCGACAGGCAGAAACCAATTTCATTTGTCTCTTGTCTGTTAAAGACAAAGTCATGTACACTGAATCTATCTGGAAATCTAAAAAGGTGACCCTTGTCTGAGGAATCAAGGAACTTTTTGGTAAATTGATCCTCCAACCATGTCTTTGAAGAAACAACACAAGTTGATTCGTGTGAGATTCTGCTAAATGTAAAGACTGAGCCAGTACCAAGATATCGTCCAAGTAAGGAAACACCGCAATATTCTGCTCTCTGGTTACAGATAGAAGGGCACCGAGAACCTTCGAAAAGATTCTTGGAGCTGTTGCTAGGCCAAATGGAAGAGCAACAAATTGGTAATGCGTGTCTATAATAGAAAATTTCAGAAACCGATAGTGGTCTGGATGAATCGTAATGTGAAGATATGCATCCTGTTAGTCTATTGAGGACATGTAATGACCTTGCTGAACAAAAGTCAGAATAATCCTTATAGTCACCATCTTGAAAGTTGGGACTCTTACAAACCGATTTAAAAACTTCAGATCCAGAACTGGTCTGAAAGAATTTTCCTTCTTCGGGACAATGAATAGATTTGACTAAAAACCCAAACTCTGTTCCAGAAATGGAACTGGTACAATCACTCCTGAAAGCTCTAGCTCCGAAACACACTTCAGAAAAGCCTGAGCTTTCACAGGATTTGTTGGAACGTGAGAGAAAAAATCTTCTCACAGGAGTTCATATTATGAAACGATTTCGATACCCTGGGAGATAATATTCTGAATCCAATGATTCTGAATGGAACCTGCCCAAATGTCTTGAAAAAATTTCAATCTGCCCCCCACCAGCAGAACTGGATCGAGGATCACACCTTCATGCAGACTTGGGGGCTGGCTTTAGTTTCTTGTAAGGCTTGGATTTATTCTAACTCAAGGATGGCTTCCAATTGGAGCCTTTAGAGGAAGGAATGGTTTTCTGTTCTCTATTCTGACGAAAGGAACAAAACCGATTAGAAGCTTTAGATTTGCCTTTAGACTTTTTATCTTGAGGCAAAAAACTCCCATCCCCCCAGTAATAGTGGAAATCCAACTGAGAACCAAAGAAATTATTACCCTGGATTGAAAGAGATAGTAACCTAGATTTAGATACCATGTCAGCATTCCATGATTTGAGCCATAAAGCTCGTCTAGCTAGAATAGCCAAAGACATAGATTTAACATTAATTTTGATGATATCAAAATAGCATCACAGATAAAATGATTAGCATGTTGAAGCAAATGAACAATGCTATGTAAATCAGAGTCTTTTTCTTGTTGTGCTAATCTATCCAACCAAAAAGTTGATGCAGCCGCAACATCAGCCAGAGAAATGTCAGGTCTAAGCATATAGCACGAATGCAAATATGCTTTCCTTAGATAAGATGCAATCTTCCTATCTAAAGGATCCTTAAAAGAAGTACTATCTTCCATGGGAATAGTAGTACTTTTAGCAAGAGTAGAAATAGCCCCATCAACCTTAGGGACTTTTCCCCAAAACTCTAAATTAACCACTGGCAAAGGATACAACTTTTTAAACCTTGAAGAAGGAACGAAAGAAGTACCAGGCTTAGACCATTCCTTAGCAATCATATCAGAAATTTGATATTGTGATTTGAATAAATGTTCATCATTCTATTCTTATCATCTTATTCATTATTTATTTTTGCAATGATGATATGATATATGGAATAATATCATTATAAAGAACACAACTAGAAATATCATGTTTATATTATTTTTTTGTGTGTCATTTCATTTCGCACTGTCTCCTCAATTTGGAATATTTTATTTTATTAGTATTATGATTCCTTGTGTGACGAATCATGCTGATATTGGAAATTATTTGAGATGTATATTTATGTTGGTATAATGCTAGTTATTGTAAATAATATTTAATCCAGAGAATTTGTGTGCCCTTGTTGATGTATGTAAATTTGTGTTATAGCTAACACTTTCTATAATTAGTGGAAACCAATGTTCCTTTGTAGGTTTTTATTTTGCCATAGATCTAATTTTATGTGTATATGAAGTATGTCAAAGTACATTAGTAAAACACTACGAGTTAGATAATGTATCTATATTGTGGTGAGCACTTACATAAGTGTGTTAAGTGTGACATAGTGTGTTAAGAAAGTAGTGAATTTCAATGAGCTCATTCTCATTGAAATAATTAAATTAAAACATACAGTGTAGAAAGGAATCAGTGAAATAAATAAGGTCTAGCTGTGTCATATTACAGATGATTACAGTGTATGTATAGATCCAATTAAGTGAATACCAATGTGTGTGATATCAAAATTTAGCATGTTTTATGTACCACCATTAAAAGAGTGATACATAATAGTGAACAAAAATTATTATATGTGACAAGGGGCATGTGACTACAACAAAAAAGAGATTGTGACAAAATCCTAATAAAATGCTAAAAGTGAAGTGTGCATTTATATATGTGTGGTAGCTTCACCACTGATAATTTGAATAGAACTAGAGTTGTAAAGTTCATGTAATTAATTAATTCGAAATGTATTCGAAATAGATTAAATGCTTTGAATGAAATATATATTTTGTTCATA
The DNA here is from genome assembly GCF_027579735.1 of Bombina bombina. Taxonomy (NCBI): domain Eukaryota; kingdom Metazoa; phylum Chordata; class Amphibia; order Anura; family Bombinatoridae; genus Bombina; species Bombina bombina. The sequence goes on from NC_069503.1 coordinate 802,071,058, forward strand.
TTTAATGACCACATCACTAATGACTAAATAAAAGCTGAAAGATTTATTATTTGTCAACCTGTATAAAGTATGTTGGTACTTGATCAAAATTATATGTCTATCCCTGTGTTTTATTGGGGACATTACTTAGATTATTATATTTGATCTAAGTTTGGAGATGTACATAGAAATTATTATTTTCATTCATGCCGAATGGTTGAACAGTATTATGAAGGTAGATCCATTTACTTTCTTTTTTTAGTAATGCTGTTTCAAGATGTCCTCCTCTGATACCTAATCTTATTCTTTCTACACCTTTGCATTGTAATTCTTCAGCATTTGCTTTATGGTACTGTAGGAAATGATGCGCGACACTTGTTAGAGTTTTGTCATCTTTTTTATCTTTCTCAGCTTTTCTTATATTGCGTAGATGTTCCATTATTCTTACTCTTAATTTCCATGTCGTCATCCCTACATAGAATTTCTCACATTTGCATATGAGTAAATATATTACTCCCTCAGTTTGACAACTGATATAGTCTTTAATGACATGTTTGTTCCTGAATCGATCTATTATATGATCAGATTTGATCATATATTTGCATGTACTACAGTTACCACATTTGTGTGATCCTGGTGCTAATGCTGTTTTGGTCTTGTGTCTCTGTAGGTGGCTGCTCGTAATCTTATCTTTGTTGTTACATGTTCGTTTGTATGAAATGGAGGGTCTAGATCCTATGATATCTTTTAAGGTTGGATCAGATTTAAAGGGACACTGAACCCAATTTTTTTCTTTTGTGATTCAGATAGAGCATGACATTTTAAGCAACTTTCTAATTTACTCCTATTATCAAATTTTCTTCAGTCTCTTGGTATCTTTATTTTAAATGCAAGAATGTAAGTTTAGATGCTGGCCCTTTTTTGGTGAACAACCTGGGTTGTCCTTGCTGATTGGTGGATAAATTCATCCACCAATAAAAAAGTGCTGTCCAGAGACTCAACCAAAACAAAAAGCTTAGATGCCTTCTTTTTCAAATAAAGATAGCAAGAGAACGAAGAAAAATTGATAATAGGAGTAAATTAGAAAGTTGCTTAAAATTGCGTGCTCTATCTGAATCACAAAATAAAAAATTTGGGTTCAATGTCCCTTTAAGGATGTACCAGTATTTATTCAGAATTTCATTTACCCTTGTACTTTGGGAATTGTATGTGGTTATTAGTCTTGGAACATCACTCCTGGGTCTGAATTTCTTCTTTAGGAGTTCCTGTCTGTTGGTTTCTTGTGTTCTAAATTTAGCTTTCTTGATGGCTCTTTTGCTATATCCTCTCTCCAATTAATAATCTACTCTCCAATTCTTGAGCACGTATTTGGAAGGTTTGCAAATCCAAAAAATTTCTCCTGATCCTCAGGAATTCCCCTGTAGGTAGACTCTTCATGGTATTACTAGCATGTGCGCTACTATTGTGAATCAGACTGTTAGTTGCTGTTACTTTTCTGAAAAGATCTGTCTTTATGATACCTTCAGTATCTTTAAGTATTGTTAGGTCCAAGAAGTTGATACGTTGCTGGTCTGCTTCGTGGGTTAGTTTAATATTCACATTGTTGTTATTTAGTATTGTTATGAATTCTTGTAATTCTCCATAAGACCCTTCCCAGATGAAGAAGATATCGTCTATGTACCGAAGCCACATAGGGATTTTATCTGTGTAGTTTTTATTATTCCCCGTAAATACATGTTCTGCCTCCCACCAGCCAAGGAAAAGGTTAGCATACGTTGGTGCGCATGCTGTCCCCATGGCTGTTCCACTTGTTTGGAGGTAGTATTTATTGTCAAAGATGAAATAATTATATAGGAGGATAAATTTGAGGAGTTTGATTATAAACTCATCATGTTGTTTATCTTCTTCCGATTTTTGATCTAGAAAGTACTGAACTGCATTTATTCCGTCCACGTGATTAATTGAGGTGTATAAAGATTCAACATCGGTTGTTACTAACCAGGTATCTTTGTCAGTGTGTATATAATTTAATCTTTGAAGAACTTCCATGGTGTCTTGTACATAGGATGGGAGTTCCTGTACAAATCTTCTCAGTCTGTAGTCTAGATATTTGCTGGCCTGTTCTGTTAAACATCCAATTCCAGAAACGATCCGTCTACCCGGGGGTATGTGCTTGTTTTTGTGCACCTTGGGGATGAGATAAAATGTTGGTGTAATAGGATGATCTCTCTGTAGAAATTTGATTTCTTTTATAGTGAGGATATGATTATATTTAGCTTCATTTATCATATGGTTATAGATTTCGAGATAACCTATGGTAGGATTGTTTAAAAGTCTCATATAACAATTATTATCTGTTAATTGTTTATTAGCTTCATTTAAGTACATCTCAAGGGGCCAGATTACGATATTGCCACCCTTGTCTGCATTTCTAATTACCACTTCATCCCATGTGCTCATATCCTTCAATGCTTGTCTTTCCTTGTATGTTAAATTGGGAGTTGTTGGTAAAGGGTGTAGAGCCGAAATATCTTTACAGACCATCTGATTAAATACATCTATTTGAGGGCAGTGTATTTTCTTTGGTACATAAGTTGATTTGGTATGAACTAGATCCCTCCATTTGCCATGTTCTATACGATCTGACTATCCTAATAGATTGTCCAGATCTTGGATAGTTTCTAGCTTTTCTTCATTCCAACCCCAATCTATGCTAGGTTCTGTAAATTGTTTCTTCAGATATAATTTTCTGATGAAAAGTTGTATATCTTTAATCGTTTCATATTTGTCTATCCCTGTGGATGGACAAAAAGATAGGCCTTTAGATAAGACTGCAATATGTTCCTTAGAGAGATTTATTTTGGAAAGATTAATAACTCTTAATGATTGTTCCAAAAACCGAGAGAAGGGACTCAGGGCTCTGGGTTGCTGTCTCCAGTTCCTCTGATTGCTGTTTGTGTTGCGTCTGCGTCCCCTTGTGGGTCTTTTGTTTTGCCCTCCCTCCTCTCCTGGTGTGTCTGTACTTTCGCCCTGTTCTAAAAAATCCTTTCTTTTATTTCTGTTGGAAGATCTGATTGATTGAATGCTAGTGGAAGTGCTAGGAGTGACACTGTTTGTAGATTCATTTTCCTCTCCATCCGTGTCTGAGATGTCTCTTTGAATAACTGTCGATTTGGTATTGTTTCCCGGATTTTATAGAAGTTTTTGTTACGCCATTTATAGACTTTGTTATTTTTAAAGTCTGTAATGTCTCTATTAAGGTTTCCTTGTTTTATCTCTTTCAGTTCTAATTCCAGTTTATCTAATTACTTTTGATAAGATTTGTATAATTTATCGAATTCAGGATCTGTTTCAAATTTCGTTAAATTATCAGTTAGTTCTTTAATTTTGTCTTCCAAAAGATCATGTTCAGAGCTATCATGTTTCATTAGGATTTTCATGAGTTTTACAGAGCATTTTGACAATGCTTCTTCCCATTCAACTGTTAATTTGTAATCTTTAAATTCAAATGCTGGGAACAACTGAATTCTAAGGCCTCTTGGGATTAGTTATTTTTCAATATACTTCTCAAAAAAGTGTCTGTTCCACCAGACTTTGTCGTGCTTATACATAGTTTTATGAATATCCCTTAGAATAGAGTCTAGAGAGGTGTAATTACTTGAGTTGGAACTGGAGCTATTGCTATCAAATATGTCATTTAAATCCACAGTTTTTTTTTGTTTTCTGGCTAATCTGTCTTTTTCCCATAGACTATCCATTTTGTGTTTGTATTTGTAAGTCCGTGCGCTCTACTGTATATAATTCTGACACTTCAGAGATAGATTATTTACCACAACACAAATACAGTGGCACCACACCGGCAACCTTTTCTATATTTAAATTAGCTGACATAAAACCTTGTTCATGTCTAAATAGTTATTTTAGCAGAAGGTGGTGCTGTGCAGTGTGTAATGTACTGGACAGAAAAGAGAGGAAGAAACCTCACTAAAGACTGCACGTATAGCACTCTGTGCCTGTACTTATAGTGGAGAAATTGGGAATATTAAAATATAACTTTTATTACACTCGTTTAAAATAAAGACTCAAGTTAAAAACAACCAAAGGACTGAAGGCCTTTTTCCTAAATCTTAAATGAGCCTTTGATATATCAAAAGTAATTGTAGGAAAGTGCATAGACGGTATGCTGCGCCCAAGACCACTACGTAAAGATCCTCTTAGGAAGTTAAATAACTGGTAGAGAGGATCTGTATCACAATATCAGGCAAAGGGTATGGGTGTGTCTACCTACTGTGTTACAGTAGTAGAAAAGTATCCCATAATGATATACAATGTCAACAGCCTATATTGTATCAGTTTTGTTAAAGTAGGATAATATAAAGTAATTATGGAAGATAAAAATCTTCAATTAATTGTATTATAGATAGTACTGTTGTTTGTCTTAGTATGAAAAAATCATATAAGATTAAATATTATCATTAGGAAGTTGATCATATATTTGATCTGACCGTTATAATATATGGGTATCCAGCTGTGTTGAAACCTAGTTTGATAATATTTTCAAACCTTGTAGTTATTAGGCTATAGTTTGTCATAAGTTATAAGTCAGAGGTCTTAATTCCAATTTTATATTGTGATTGGGAAATCAAACTCGTGTCAAACGCAATTCCTCGCCAAACAACCTTGCGTCAACTTTTAGAAATAACATAATTTATGTAAGAACTTACCTGATAAATTCATTTCTTTCATATTAGCAAGAGCTAGTGACGTATGGGATATACATTCCTACCAGGAGGGGCAAAGTTTCCCAAACCTCAAAATGCCTATAAATACACCCCTCACCACACCCACAAATCAGTTTAACGAATAGCCAAGAAGTGGGGTGATAAGAAAAAAGTGCGAAAGCATAAAAAATAAGGAATTGGAATAATTGTGCTTTATACAAAAAAAATCATAACCACCACAAAAAAAGGGCGGGCCTCATGGACTCTTGCTAATATGAAAGAAATGAATTTATCAGGTAAGTTCTTACATAAATTATGTTTTCTTTCATGTAATTAGCAAGAGTCCATGAGCTAGTGACGTATGGGATAATGACTACCCAAGATGTGGATCTTTCCACGCAAGAGTCACTAGAGAGGGAGGGATAAAATAAAGACAGCCAATTCCGCTGAAAAATAATCCACACCCAAAATAAAGTTTAAATTTTATAATGAAAAAAACTGAAATTATAAGCAGAAGATTCAAACTGAAACAGCTGCCTGAAGTACTTTTCTACCAAAAACAGCTTCAGAAGAAGAAAACACATCAAAATGGTAGAATTTAGTAAAAGTATGCAAAGAAGACCAAGTTGCTGCTTTGCAAATCTGATTAACCGAAGCTTTATTCCTAAACGCCCAGGAAGTAGAAACTGACCTAGTAGAATGAGCTGTAATCCTTTGAGGCGGAGTTTTACCCGACTCGACATAAGCATGATGAATTAAAGATTTCAACCAAGATGCCAAAGAAATGGCAGAGGCCTTCTGACCTTTCCTAGAACCGGAAAAGATAACAAATAGACTAGAAGTCTTTCGGAAATTCTTAGTAGCTTCAACATAATATTTCAAAGCTCTAACTACATCCAAAGAATGCAATGATTTCTCCTTAGAATTCTTAGGATTAGGACATAATGAAGGAACCACAATTTCTCTACTAATGTTGTTGGAATTCACAACCTTAGGTAAAAATTTAAAAGAAGTTCGCAACACCGCCTTATCCTGGTGAAAAATCAGAAAAGGAGACTCACAAGAAAGAGCAGATAATTCAGAAACTCTTCTGGCAGAAGAGATGGCCAAAAGGAACAAAACTTTCCAAGAAAGTAATTTAATGTCCAATGAATGCATAGGTTCAAACGGAGGAGCTTGAAGAGCCCCCAGAACCAAATTCAAACTCCAAGGAGGAGAAATTGACTTAATGACAGGTTTTATACGAACCAAAGCTTGTACAAAACAATGAATATCAGGAAGATTAGCAATCTTTCTGTGAAAAAGAACAGAAAGAGCAGAGATTTGTCCTTTCAAGGAACTTGCAGACAAACCTTTATCCAAACCATCCTGAAGAAACTGTAAAATTCTCGGAATTCTAAAAGAATGCCAGGAAAAATGATGAGAAAGACACCAAGAAATATAAGTCTTCCAGACTCTATAATATATCTCCCTAGATACAGATTTACGAGCCTGCAACATAGTATTAATCACAGAGTCAGAGAAACCTCTTTGACTAAGAATCAAGCGTTCAATCTCCATACCTTTAAATTTAAGGATTTGAGATCCTGATGGAAAAAAGGACCCTGCAACAGAAGGTCTGGTCTTAACGGAAGAGTCCACGGTTGGCAAGAGGCCATCCGGACAAGATCCGCATACCAAAACCTGTGAGGCCATGCTGGAGCTACCAGCAGAACAAATGAGCATTCCTTCAGAATCTTGGAGATTACTCTTGGAAGGAGAACTAGAGGCGGAAAGATATAGGCAGGATGATAATTCCAAGGAAGTGACAATGCATCCACTGCTTCCGCTTGAGGATCCCTGGATCTGGACAGATACCTGGGAAGTTTCTTGTTTAGATGAGAGGCCATCAGATCTATTTCTGGAAGTCCCCACATTTGAACAATCTGAAGAAATACCTCTGGATGAAGAGACCATTCGCCCAGATGTAACGTTTGGCAACTGAGATAATCCGCTTCCCAATTGTCTATACCTGGGATATGAATCGCAGAAACTAGACAGGAGCTGGATTCCGCCCATACCAGAATTCGAGATACTTCTTTCATAGCCAGAGGACTGTGAGTCCCTCCTTGATGATTGATGTATGCCACAGTTGTGACATTGTCTGTCTGAAAACAAATGAACGATTCTCTCTTTTGAAGAGGCCAAGACTGAAGAGCTCTGAAAATTGCACGGAGTTCCAAAATATTGATCAGTAATCTCACCTCCTGAGATTCCCAAACCCCTTGTGCTGTCAGAGACCCCCACACAGCTCCCCAACCTGTAAGACTTGCATCTGTTGAAATGACAGTCCAGGTCGGAAGAACAAAAGAAGCCCCCTGAACTAAACGATGGTGATCTGTCCACCACTTCAGAGAGCGTCGTACAATTGGTTTTAAAGATATTAATTGAGATATCTTTGTGTAATCCCTGCACCACTGGTTCAGCATACAGAGCTGAAGAGGTTGCATGTGAAAACGAGCAAAGGGATCGCGTCCAATGCAGCAGTCATAAGACCTAGAATTTCCATGCATAAGGCTACCGAAGGGAATGATTGTGACTGAAGGTTTCGACAAGCTGATATCAATTTTAGACGTCTCTTGTCTGTCAAAGACAGAGTCATGGACACTGAATCTATCTGGAAACCTAAAAAGGTTACCCTTGTCTGAGGAATCAATTAACTTTTTGGTAAATTGATCCTCCAACCATGATCTTGAAGAAACAACACAAGTCGATTCGTATGAGATTCTGCTAAATGTGAAGACTGAGCAAGTACCAAGATATCGTCCAAATAAGGAAATACCACAATACCCTGTTCTCTGATTACAGACAGAAGGGCACCGAGAACCTTTGTAAAAATTCTTGGAGCTGTTGCTAGGCCAAACGGCAGAGCCACAAACTGGTAATGCTTGTCTAGGAAAGAGAATCTCAGAAACTGATAGTGATCTGGATGAATCGGAATATGCAGATATGCATCCTGTAAATCTATTGTAGACATATAATGCCCTTGCTGAACAAAAGGCAGGATAGTCCTTACAGTTACCATTTTGAATGTTGGTATCCTTACATAACGATTCAATATTTTTAGATCCAGAACTGGTCTGAAGGAATTCTCCTTCTTTGGTACAATGAAGAGATTTGAATAAAACCCCAGCCCCTGTTCCAGAACTGGAACTGGCATAATTACTCCAGCCAACTCTAGATCTGAAACACATTTCAGAAATGCTTGAGCCTTCGCTGGGTTTACTGGGACACGGGAAAGAAAAAATCTCTTTGCAGGAGGCCTTATCTTGAAGCCAATTCTGTACCCTTCTGAAACAATGTTCTGAATCCAAAGATTGTGAACGGAATTGATCCAAATTTCTTTGAAAAAACATAATCTGCCCCCTACCAGCTGAGCTGGAATGAGGGCCGCACCTTCATGTGGACTTAGGAGCTGGCTTTGATTTTCTAAAAGGCTTGGATTTATTCCAGACTGGAGATGGTTTCCAAACTGATACCGCTCCTGAGGATGAAGGATCAGGCTTTTGTTCCATGTTGTGACGAAACGAACAAAAACGATTATTAGACCTAAATTTACCTTTAGATTTTTTATCCTGTGGTAAAAAAGTTCCTTTCCCTCCAGTAACAGTTGAGATAATAGAATCCAACTGAGAACCAAATAATTTATTACCCTGGAAAGAAAGCAAAAGCAGAGTAGACTTAGAAGACATATCAGCATTCCAAGTTTTAAGCCATAAAGCTCTTCTAGCTAAAATAGCTAGAGACATATACCTGACATCAACTCTAATGATATCAAAGATGGCATCACAAATAAAATTATTAGCATGTTGAAGAAGAATAATAATGCTATGAGAATTATGATCTGTTACTTGTTGCGCTAAAGCTTCTAACCAAAAAGTTGAAGCTGCAGCAACATCCGCTAAAGATATAGCAGGTCTAAGAAGATTACCTGAACACAAGTAAGCTTTTCTTAGAAAGGATTCAATTTTCCTATCTAAAGGATCCTTAAAGGAAGTACCATCTGCCGTAGGAATAGTAGTACGCTTAGCAAGGTTAGAGACAGCCCCATCAACCTTAGGGATTTTGTCCCAAAACTCTAATCTGTCAGATGGCACAGGATATAATTGCTTAAAACGTTTAGAAGGAGTAAATGAATTACCCAATTATTCCATTCCCTGGAAATTACTTCAGAAATAGCACCAGGGACAGGAAAAACTTCTGGAATAACTACAGGAGATTTAAAAACCTTATCTAAATGTTTAGATTTAGTATCAAGAGGACCAGAATCCTCAATTTCTAATGCAATTAGGACTTCTTTAAGTAAAGAACGAATAAATTCCATTTTAAATAAATATGAAGATTTATCAGCATCAACCTCTGAGACAGAATCCTCTGAACCAGAAGAACCATTATGAGAATCAGAATGATGATGTTCATTTAAAAATTCATCTGAAAAATGAGAAGTTTTAAAAGACTTTTTACGTTTACTAGAAGGAGGAATAACAGACATAGCCTTCTTAATGGATTTAGAAACAAAATCTCTTATGTTATCAGGAACACTCTGAGTATTAGATGTTGACGGAACAGCAACAGGTAATGTAACAGTACTAAAGGAAATATTATCTGCATTAACAAGTTTGTCATGACAAACAGTACAAACAACAGCTGGAGGAACAGATACCATAAGTTTACAGCAGATACACTTAGCTTTGGTAGCTCCAGCACCAGGCAGCGATTTTCCAGAAGTATCTTCTGACTCAGTTTCAACGTGGGACATCTTGCAATATGTAATAGAAAAAACAACATATAAAGCAAAATTGATCAAATTCCTTAAATGACAGTTGGGAAAAAATGCCAGTGAACAAGCTTCTAGCAACCAGAAGCAATAAATAATGAGACTTAAATAATGTGGAGACAATAGTGACGCCCACATTTTTTTAGCGCCAAAAAAGACGCCCACATTATTTGGCGCCTAAATGCTTTTGGCGCCAAAAATGACGCCACATCCGGAACGCCGACACTTTTGGCGCAAAAGAACGTCAAAAATGATGCAACTTCCGGCGACACGTATGACGCCGGAAACAGAAAAAAATTTTGCGCCAAAAAAAGTCTGCGCCAAGAATGACGCAATAAAATGAAGCATTTTCAGCCCCCGCGAGCCTAACAGCCCACAGGGAAAAGTCAAATTTTAAGGTAAGAAAAAATTGATTTATTCATATGCATTATCCCAAATATGAAACTGACTGTCTGAAATAAGGAATGTTGAACATCCTGAGTCAAGGCAAATAAATGTTTGAATACATATATTTAGAACTTTATAAACAAAGTGCCCAACCATAGCTTAGAGTGTCACAGAAAATAAGACTTACTTACCCCAGGACACTCATCTACATGTTGTAGAAAGCCAAACCAGTACTGAAACGAAAATCAGCAGAGGTAATGGTATATATATAAGAGTATATCGTCGATCTGAAAAGGGAAGTAAGAGATGAATCTCTACGACCGATAACAGAGAACCTATGAAAACATAATTTATGTAAGAACTTACCTGATAAATTCATTTCTTTCATATTAGCAAGAGTCCATGAGCTAGTGACGTATGGGATATACATTCCTACCAGGAGGGGCAAAGTTTCCCAAACCTCAAAATGCCTATAAATACACCCCTCACCACACCCACAATTCAGTTTAACGAATAGCCAAGATGTGGGGTGATAAGAAAAAAAGTGCGAAAGCATATAAAATAAGGATTTGGAACAATTGTGCTTTATACAAAATCATAACCACCACAAAAAAAGGGCGGGCCTCATGGACTCTTGCTAATATGAAAGAAATGAATTTATCAGGTAAGTTCTTACATAAATTATGTTTTCTTTCATGTAATTAGCAAGAGTCCATGAGCTAGTGACATATGGGATAATGACTACCCAAGAAGTGGATCTTTCCACACAAGAGTCACTAGAGAGGGAGGGATAAAATAAAGACAGCCAATTCCTGCTGAAAAATCCACACCCAAAATAAAGTTTAACGAAAAACATAAGCAGAAGATTCAAACTGAAACCGCTGCCTGAAGTACTTTTCTACCAAAGACTGCTTCAGAAGAAGAAAATACATCAAAATGGTAGAATTTAGTAAAAGTATGCAAAGAGGACCAAGTAGCTGCTTTGCAGATCTGGTTAACCGAAGCTTCATTCCTAAACGCCCAGGAAGTAGAAACTGACCTAGTAGAATGAGCTGTAATTCTCTGAGGCGGAGTTTTACCCGACTCAACATAGGAAAGATGAATTAAAGATTTCAACCAAGATGCCAAAGAAATGGCAGAAGCTTTCTGGCCTTTTCTAGAACCGGAAAAGATAACAAATAGACTAGAAGTCTTACGAAAAGATTTCGTAGCTTCAACATAATATTTCAAAGCTCTAACAACATCTAAAGAATGCAACGATTTCTCCTTAGAATTCTTAGGATTAGGACATAATGAAGGAACCACAATTTCTCTACTAATGTTGTTGGAATTCACAACTTTAGGTAAAAATTCAAAAGAAGTTCGCAACACCGCCTTATCCTGATGAAAAATCAGAAAAGGAGACTCACAAGAAAGAGCAGATAATTCAGAAACTCTTCTGGCAGAAGAGATGGCCAAAAGGAACAAAACTTTCCAAGAAAGTAATTTAATGTCCAATGAATGCATAGGTTCAAACGGAGGAGCTTGAAGAGCTCCCAGAACCAAATTCAAACTCCAAGGAGGAGAAATTGACTTAATGACAGGTTTTATACGAACCAAAGCTTGTACAAAACAATAAATATCAGGAAGAATAGCAATCTTTCTGTGAAAAAGAGCAGAAAGAGCAGAGATTTGTCCTTTCAAAGAACTTGCGGACAAACCCTTATCTAAACCATCCTGAAGGAACTGTAAAATTCTCGGTATTCTAAAAGAATGCCAGGAAAAATGATGAGAAAGACACCAAGAAATATAAGTCTTCCAGACTCTATAATATATCTCTCGAGATACAGATTTACGAGCCTGTAACATAGTATTAATCACAGAGTCAGAGAAACCTCTTTGACCAAGAATCAAGCGTTCAATCTCCATACCTTTAAATTTAAGGATTTCAGATCCTGATGGAAAAAAGGACCTTGTGACAGAAGGTCTGGTCTTAACGGAAGAGTCCACGGTTGGCAAGAGGCCATCCGGACAAGATCCGCATACCAAAACCTGTGAGGCCATGCCGGAGCTACCAGCAGAACAAACGAGCATTCCTTCAGAATCTTGGAGATTACTCTTGGAAGAAGAACTAGAGGCGGAAAGATATAGGCAGGATGATACTTCCAGGGAAGTGATAATGCATCCACTGCCTCCGCCTGAGGATCCCGGGATCTGGACAGATACCTGGGAAGTTTCTTGTTTAGATGGGACGCCATCAGATCTATTTCTGGAAGTTCCCACATTTGAACAATCTGAAGAAATACCTCTGGGTGAAGAGACCATTCGCCCGGATGCAACGTTTGGCGACTGAGATAATCCGCTTCCCAATTGTCTACACCTGGAATATGAACCGCAGAGATTAGACAGGAGCTGGATTCCGCCCAAACCAAAATTCGAGATACTTCTTTCATAGCCAGAGGACTGTGAGTCCCTCCTTGATGATTGATGTATGCCACAGTTGTGACATTGTCTGTCTGAAAACAAATGAACGATTCTCTCTTCAGAAGAGGCCAAAACTGAAGAGCTCTGAAAGTTCCAAAATATTGATCGGTAATCTCACCTCCTGAGATTCCCAAACTCCTTGTGCCGTCAGAGATCCCCACACAGCTCCCCAACCTGTGAGACTTGCATCTGTTGAAATTACAGTCCAGGTCGGAAGCACAAAAGAAGCCCCCTGAATTAAACGATGGTGATCTGTCCACCATGTTAGAGAGTGTCGAACAATCGGTTTTAAAGATATTAATTGAGATATCTTCGTGTAATCCTTGCACCATTGCTTCAGCATACAGAGCTGAAGAGGTCGCATGTGAAAACGAGCAAAGGGGATCGCGTCCGATGCAGCAGTCATAAGACCTAGAATTTCCATGCATAAGGCTACCGAAGGGAATGATTGTGACTGAAGGTTTCGACAAGCTGTAATCAATTTTAAACGTCTCTTGTCTGTTAAAGACAGAGTCATGGACACTGAATCCATCTGGAAACCCAGAAAGGTTACCTTTGTCTGAGGAATCAAAGAACTTTTTGGTAAATTGATCCTCCAACCATGATCTTGAAGAAACAACACAAGTCGATTCGTATGAGATTCTGCTAAATGTAAAGACTGAGCAAGTACCAAGATATCGTCCAAATAAGGAAATACCACAATACCCTGTTCTCTGATTACAGACAGCAGGGCACCGAGAACCTTTGTAAAAATTCTTCGAGCTGTAGCTAGGCCAAACGGCAGAGCCACAAACTGGTAATGCTTGTCTAGGAAAGAGAATCTCAGAAACTGATAGTGATCTGGATGAATTGGAATATGCAGATATGCATCCTGTAAATCTATTGTGGACATATAATTCCCTTGCTGAACAAAAGGTAAGATAGTCCTTACAGTTACCATCTTGAACGTTGGTATCCTTACATAACGATTCAATATTTTTAGATCCAGAACTGGTCTGAAGGAATTCTCCTTCTTTGGTACAATGAAGAGATTTGAATAAAACCCCATCCCCTGTTCCGAAACTGGAACTGGCATAATTACTCCAGTCAACTCTAGATCTGAAACACATTTCAGAAATGCTTGAGCTTTTACTGGATTTACTGGGACACGGGAAAGAAAAAATCTCTTTGCAGGAGGTCTCAACTTGAAACAAATTCTGTACCCTTCTGAAACAATGCTCTGAATCCAAAGATTGTGAACAGAATTGACCCAAATTTCCTTGAAAAAACGTAACCTGCCCCCTACCAGCTGAGCTGGAATGAAGGCCGCACCTTCATGTGGACATAGAAGCAGGCTTTGCCTTTCTAGCTGGCTTGGATTTATTCCAGACTGGAGATGGTCTCCAAACTGAAACTGCTCCTGAGGATGAAGGATCAGGCTTTTGTTCTTTGTTGAAACGAAAGGAACGAAAACGATTATTAGCCCTGTTTTTACCTTTAGATTTTTTATCCTGTGGTAAAAAAGTTCCTTTCCCACCAGTAACAGTTGAAATAATGGAATCCAACTGAGAACCAAATAATTTGTTACCCTGGAAAGAAATGGAAAGTAAAGTTGATTTAGAGGCCATATCAGCATTCCAAGTTTTAAGCCATAAAGCTCTTCTAGCTAAAATAGCTAGAGACATAAACCTGACATCAACTCTGATAATATCAAAAATGGCATCACAGATAAAATTATTAGCATGTTGAAGAAGAATAATAATATCATGAGAATCACGATGTGTTACTTGTTGCGCTAAAGTTTCCAACCAAAAAGTTGAAGCTGCAGCAACATCAGCCAAAGATATAGCAGGTCTAAGAAGATTACCTGAACACAGATAAGCTTTTCTTAGAAAGGACTCCATTTTCCTATCTAGAGGATCCTTAAACGAAGTACCACCAGACGTAGGAATAGTAGTACGTTTAGCAAGGGTAGAAATAGCCCCATCAACTTTAGGGATCTTGTCCCAAAATTCTAATCTGTCAGGCGGCACAGGATATAATTGCTTAAAACGTTTAGAAGGAGTAAATGAATTACCCAAATTATCCCATTCTTTGGAAATTACTGCAGAAATAGCATCAGGGACAGGAAAAACTTCTGGAATAACTACAGGAGTTTTAAAAACCTTATTTAAACGTTTAGATTTAGTATCAAGAGGACCAGAATCCTCTATTTCTAAAGCAATTAGGACTTCTTTAAGTAAAGAACGAATAAATTCCATTTTAAATAAATATGAAGATTTATCAGCATCAACCTCTGAGACAGAATCCTCTGAACCAGAGGAATCATCAGAATCAGAATGATGATGTTCAGTTAAAAATTCATCTGTAGGGAGAGAAGTTTTAAAAGATTTTTTATGTTTACTAGAAGGAGAAATAACAGACATAGCCTTCTTTATGGATTCAGAAACAAAATCTCTTATATTATCAGGAACATTCTGCACCTTAGATGTTGAAGGAACTGCAACAGGCAATGGTACTTTACTAAAGGAAATATTATCTGCTTTAACAAGTTTGTCATGACAATCAATACAAACAACAGCTGGAGGAATAGCTACCAAAAGTTTACAGCAGATACACTTAGCTTTGGTAGATTCAGCACTTGACAGCGATTTTCCTGTAGTATCTTCTGACTCAGATGCAACGTGAGACATCTTGCAATATGTAAGAGAAAAAACAACATATATATAAAGCAAAATTGATCAAATTCCTTAAATGACAGTTTCAGGAATGGGAAAAAATGCCAAAGAACAAGCTTCTAGCAACCAGAAGCAATAAAAAATGAGACTTAAATAATGTGGAGACAAGAGTGACGCCCATATTTTTTCGCGCCAAATAAGACGCCCACATTATTTGGCGCCTAAATGCTTTTTGTCGCCAAAAATGACGCCACATCCGGAACGCCGACATTTTTGGCGCAAAATAACGTCAAAAAGTGACGCAACTTCCGGCGACACGTATGACGCCGGAAACGGAAATAGAATTTTTGCGCCAAAAAAGTCCGCGCCAAGAATGACGCAATAAAATGAAGCATTTTCAGCCCCCGCGAGCCTAACAGCCCACAGGGAAAAAGTCAAATTTTAAGGTAAGAAAAATGTTAAATTAAAATGCATTATCCCAAATATGAAACTGACTGTCTGAAAAATAAGGAAAGTTGAACATTCTGAGTCAAGGCAAATAAATGTTTGAATACATATATTTAGAACTTTATAAACAAAAGTGCCCAACCATAGCTAGGAGTGTCACAAAAAATAAGACTTACTTACCCCAGGACACTCATCTACATATAGTAGATAGCCAAACCAGTACTGAAACGAGAATCAGTAGAGGTAATGGTATATATAAGAGTATATCGTCGATCTGAAAAGGGAGGTAAGAGATGAATCTCTACGACCGATAACAGAGAACCTATGAAATAGACCCCTTAGAAGGAGATCACTGCATTCAAATAGGCAATACTCCTCACATCCCTCTGACATTCACTGCACGCTGAGAGGAAAACCGGGCCCCAACTTGCTGCGGAGCGCATATCAACGTAGAATCTAGCACAAACTTACTTCACCACCTCCATCGGAGGCAAAGTTTGTAAAACTGAATTGTGGGTGTGGTGAGGGGTGTATTTATAGGCATTTTGAGGTTTGGGAAACTTTGCCCCTCCTGGTAGGAATGTATATCCCATACGTCACTAGCTCATGGACTCTTGCTAATTACATGAAAGAAATAGACCCCGTAGAAGGAGATCATTGAATTCAAATAGGCAATACTCTCCTCACATCCCTCTGACATTCACTGCACGCTGAGAGGAAAACCGGGCTCCAACCTGCTGCGGAGCGCATATCAACGTAGAATCTAGCACAAACTTACTTCACCACCTCCATAGGAGGCAAAGTTTGTAAAACTGATTTGTGGGTGTGGTGAGGGGTGTATTTATAGGCATTTTGAGGTTTGGGAAACTTTGCCCCTCCTGGTAGGAATGTATATCCCATGCATCACTAGCTCATGGACTCTTGCTAATTACATGAAAGAAAAGGGCTCCTCAATCGTATCAAAAATTAAAGAATGTATTTTATTGAAAGTCAGTAGCATATCACTTCGTGGGCATACCACAAGTCCCACACAGTATAGAAAGTCTAAAAATGTTGGCAAAGCAATTATATACTAAAGTACATACATATATTGACAAGTTTGAATATTTTTTGTAGACACTAGAAATCTACATAGAAAAGAACCTGACCGGTCAGGGTGAGCACTAGGCGCCATACATACCATAAAGATACAATAAGAATATATAGGAGAGTTAACTAACCAACTATACCCTACTGCACACAGAACCCCCAAAGTACAGTATGGAGGTATAGCCTGGGCAGGTAAAGATTGGGATCTAAGTTGTTAGAAGAGAACTGCTCCTATTGTACTAAGTAACTTGTTATCGAATTGGTGGTGTCAAGCTAGGAGCATAATAAAGCATAAGAATTCAAGCACAATTAGATACTAAGGATAGGGAATTTACTTGCTCAACTACACCCTGCTGCACCCAGAACCCCCTGTGTTTGTTTTAAAATGGAGGTATACTCTGGGCTGGTAAGTAAATGGGATCTATGTTGTCAAGAAAACACCCCCACTTATATATACATAGAATTCAGGGAGATACATCGCAATATCACATGCAAGAAAAAATGAGCAAGCTTATAGCAGACATGCCAAAATGTAGTTATATAGCCGTGTTAGAAGCCATGCATAGGTATGAGTAAGCACTTGAATTGCCAGAAAGTCAGTAGTGCTTATAGGGTTAGTTCATAGTTCATGTTTGAGCAAGTTGTCAGTTCCATTTGATTAGCAAGCAGTTGCTTTATGTGTAGTAATAGACCCTCGACAGGAATACTTTTGCCTTTTCCTATACGGAATCAATTCTTGTTCCAGCTTAATAACCCAGCCAATAATTCATAAAGAAAGGGTGTATACTACACCTTACTGTCAATTTCTCAGGTGAAAGGAAGACTCGTATCTCTCCGTGTATAGTCCTTTCCTTTTGTTGTATCTGTGCTTAGGAAAAAAGCAGCTCCAAAAGCATAAAAAAGTTTGTATCGTTACACTGCGGTCAGGTGCTCATATCACATGGGCCAGTCAGCCAATTCTGACGTGCGTTTCACCCCCTCGTCAGCTAGTGGGACGGGGCTTCATCAGGGTGTGTGGAATGAGAGCATAGGTGTCCCTTTTTATCTTGATACAGTATTGCGCACCTCCTGGTGGGTGAAAGTAACTTTACCTATTCTGAACTTTATTGCAAACATAACACAAACAGCAATTGTGGGGTAAAATAAAAATATTTTTTTTGGTGCCAAGAATGACGCACAACGCAAAAGGAAGTTGAGAAATATTTTGTTACCTACAAACATCGGGAAATGATGCAACTCGCGTCAAACGCAATTCCTCGCCAAACAACCTCGTGTCAACTAAGACACAGGAAATGATGAACTTGCATAATGAGACGCACATTCACGCCCGAAAAAATTATTGCGCCAAGAATGGCACAATAAATTACAGCATTACCTCGCGAGCCTAAAATGCCCACAAGTTTTTTAAAGAAAACAAATCAAATTGGAAAAAGACTATACCCCAGGTAAGACAAACTTCCTAAACATGATTCCCATAACGAAACTGCTGGACTGAAAAGGGAAATACACGTAGACCTGACTCATGGCAAATATAAGTAAAATACATATATTTAAAACTTTATATTAATACATAAAGCGCCAAACCATAGCTGAGAGTGTCTTAAAATAATGATACATACTTCCCGAAAGACACCCATCCACATATAGCAAATAGCCAAACCAGTACTGAAAGCTATCAGCAGAGGTAATGGTATATAAGAGTATATCGTCGATCTGAAAAGGGAGGTAGGAGTTGAATCCCTACGACTGATAACAGAAAACCCTTGAAAAGATTTCCTGCGAGGAAAAACATAACTTCAAACAGGCGATACTCTCTTCATATCCCTCTGACAAACACTGTACTCTGAGAGGAATTGGGCTTCAGAATGCTTAGAAGTGCTCATCATAGAAGAAATAAGAAAACATCAAGCACAAACTTACTTCACCACCTCCATAGGAGGAAAAGTTTGTAAATACTTAATTGTGGGTGTGGTGAGGGGTGTATTTAAAGGTTTTTGCACCTCCAGGTAGGATTGTATATCCCATACGTCACTAGCTCATGGACTCTTGCCAATTACATGAAAGAAAGTCTATTTCTATAAGCTAAAGTTCATTCAATACATTAAGAATAAAAAGGTACTGGGGGTTCCACCTGGGTATTGAAACATAAGCTACAGGTAACATTCTGCACAGCCTCCTGATCCATAATACAAAAAAAAAAAAATCTAACTTTTTTTTTTAATAAAAACTTTTTTTTTATCATTTAACAAAGAATATAATACAGAACAAAAAAAAAGTTCTTAAATAAATGTTCCCTTTAAATTTACCAAATCAAGAAAACATACTCCAGGCAACACTTAACCTCAGCAACATTACCAAGGTACCCTACCAGTCCAGCAAACTCAGAGCAAACTGAGGAAAAAAACGATCCCGTTTACAATCCGGATTTCCAGAGAAGCAATAAACAGCAAGAAGCCTTCTAAACAGCAGAGCATCAGAAATATGTGCACCTCACTCTTACAGGAAGTGAAAAAAGCGCCAAAAAAACTCTGACATCAAAGAATCAGAACCTCCCTAAAAGGGGCGGTCCCACAGCAAACAAAAACATAATTTATGTAAGAACTTACCTGATAAATTAATTTCTTTCGTATTGGCAAGAGTCCATGAGCTAGTGACGTATGGGATATACAATCCTACCAGGAGGGGCAAAGTTTCCCAAACTTCAAAATGCCTATAAATACACCCCTCACCACACCCACAATTCAGTTTAACGAATAGCCAAGTAGTGGGGTGATAAAGAAAGGAGTAAAAAGCATAAAAACATCATTTATGTAAGAACTTACCTGATAAATTCATTTCTTTCATATTAGCAAGAGTCCATGAGCTAGTGACGTATGGGATATACATTCCTACCAGGAGGGGCAAAGTTTCCCAAACCTCAAAATGCCTATAAATACACCCCTCACCACACCCACAAATCAGTTTAACGAATAGCCAAGAAGTGGGATGATAAGAAAAAAGTGTGAAGCATAAATATAAGGAATTGGAAAAATTGTGCTTTATACAAAAAAATCATAACCACCACAAAAAAGGGTGGGCCTCATGGACTCTTGCTAATATGAAAGAAATGAATTTATCAGGTAAGTTCTTACATAAATTATGTTTTCTTTCATGTAATTAGCAAGAGTCCATGAGCTAGTGACGTATGGGATAATGACTACCCAAGATGTGGATCTTCCACGCAAGAGTCACTAGAGAGGGAGGGATAAAATAAAGACAGCCAATTCCGCTGAAAAAATCCACACCCAAAAATAAAGTTTAAATCTTATAAAGAAAAAAACTGAAAATATAAGCAGAAGATTCAAACTGAAACAGCTGCCTGAAGTACTTTTCTACCAAAAACAGCTTCAGAAGAAGAAAACACATCAAAATGGTAGAATTTAGTAAAAGTATGCAAAGAAGACCAAGTTGCTGCTTTGCAAATCTGATCAACCGAAGCTTCATTCCTAAACGCCCAGGAAGTAGAAACTGACCTAGTAGAATGAGCTGTAATCCTTTGAGGCGGAGTTTTACCCGACTCGACATAAGCATGATGAATTAAAGATTTCAACCAAGATGCCAAAGAAATGGCAGAGGCCTTCTGACCTTTCCTAGAACCGGAAAAGATAACAAATAGACTAGAAGTCTTTCGGAAATTCTTAGTAGCTTCAACATAATATTTCAAAGCTCTAACTACATCCAAAGAATGCAATGATTTCTCCTTAGAATTCTTAGGATTAGGACATAATGAAGGAACCACAATTTCTCTACTAATGTAGTTAGAATTCACAACCTTAGGTAAAAATTTAAAAGAAGTTCGCAACACCGCCTTATCCTGGTGAAAAATCAGAAAAGGAGACTCACAAGAAAGAGCAGATAATTCAGAAACTCTTCTGGCAGAAGAGATGGCCAAAAGGAACCCACAATTCCCTGTTCTCTGATTACAGACAGAAGGGCACCGAGAACCTTTGTAAAAATTCTTGGAGCTGTTGCTAGGCCAAACGGTAGAGCCACAAACTGGTAATGCTTGTCTAGGAAAGAGAATCTCAGAAACTGATAGTGATCTAGATGAATCGGAATATGCAGATATGCATCCTGTAAATCTATTGTAGACATATAATTCCCTTGCTGAACAAAAGGCAGGATAGTCCTTACAGTTACCATTTTGAATGTTGGTATCCTTACATAACGATTCAATATTTTTAGATCCAGAACTGGTCTGAAGGAATTCTCCTTCTTTGGTACAATGAAGAGATTTGAATAAAACCCCAGCCCCTGTTCCAGAACTGGAACTGGCATAATTACTCCAGCCAACTCTAGATCTGAAACACATTTCAGAAATGCTTGAGCCTTCGCTGGGTTTACTGGGACATGGGAAAGAAAAAATCTCTTTGCAGGAGGCCTTATCTTGAAGCCAATTCTGTACCCTTCTGAAACAATGTTCTGAATCCAAAGATTGTGAACGGAATTGATCCAAATTTCTTTGAAAAAACGTAATCTGCCCCCTACCAGCTGAGCTTTGGTTTTCTAAAAGGCTTGGATTTATTCCAAACTGGAGATGGTTTCCAAACTGATACCGCTCCTGAGGATGAAGGATCAGGCTTTTGTTCCTTGTTGTGACGAAAGGAACGAAAACGATTATTAGACCTAAATTTACCTTTAGATTTTTTATCCTGTGGTAAAAAAGTTCCTTTCCCTCCAGTAACAGTTGAGATAATAGAATCCAAATGAGAACCAAATAATTTATTACCCTGGAAAGAAAGGGAAAGCAGAGTAGACTTAGAAGACATATCAGCATTCCAAGTTTTAAGCCATAAAGTTCTTCTAGCTAAAATAGCTAGAGACATATACCTGACATCAACTCTAATGATATCAAAGATGGCATCACAAATAAAATTATTAGCATGTTGAAGAAGAATAATAATGCTATGAGAATTATGATCTGTTACTTGTTGCGCTAAAGCTTCTAACCAAAAAGTTGAAGCTGCAGCAACATCCGCTAAAGATATAGCAGGTCTAAGAAGATTACCTGAACACAAGTAAGCTTTTCTTAGAAAGGATTCAATTTTCCTATCTAAAGGATCCTTAAAGGAAGTACCATCTGCCGTAGGAATAGTAGTACGCTTAAGCAAGAGTAGAGACAGCCCCATCAACCTTAGGGATTTTGTCCCAAAACTCTAATCTGTCAGATGGCACAGGATATAATTGCTTAGAAGGAGTAAATCAATTACCCAATTTATTCCATTCCCTGGAAATTACTTCAGAAATAGCATCAGGGACAAGAAAAACTTCTGGAATAACTACAGTAGATTTAAAAACCTTATCTAAACGTTTAGATTTAGTATCAAGAGGACTAGAATCCTCTATTTCTAATGCAATTAGGACTTCTTTAAGTAAAGAACGAATAAATTCCATTTTAAATAAATATGAAGATTTATCAGCATCAACCTCTGAGACAGAATCCTCTGAACCAGAAGAACCATTATCAGAATCAGAATGATGATGTTCATTTAAAAATTCATCTGAAAAATTAGAAGTTTTAAAAGACTTTTTACATTTACTAGAAAGAGGAATAACAGACATAGCCTTCTTAATGGATTTAGAAACAAAATCTCTTATGTTATCAGGAACACTCTGAGTATTAGATGTTGACGGAACAGCAACAGGTAATGTAACAGTACTAAAGGAAATATTATCTGCATTAACAAGTTTGTCATGACAATCAGTACAAACAACAGCTGGAGGAACAGATACCATAAGTTTACAGCAGATACACTTAGCTTTGGTAGATCCAGCACCAGGCAGCGATTTTCCAGAAGTATCTTCTGACTCAGTGTTAACGTGAGACATCTTGCAATATGTAATAGAAAAAAACAACATATAAAGCAAAATTGATCAAATTCCTTAAATGACAGTTTCAGGAATGGGAAAAAATGCCAGTGAACAAGCTTCTAGCAACCAGAAGCAATAAATAATGAGACTTAAATACTGTGGAGACAATAGTGACGCCCATATTTTTTTAGCGCCAAAAAAGACGCCCATATTATTTGGCGCCTTAATGCTTTTGGCGCCAAAAATGACGCCACATCCGGAACGCCGACACTTTTGGCGCAAAAAAACGTCAAAAATGACGCAACTTCCGGTGACACATATGACGCCGGAAACAGAAAAAATGTTTGCGCCAAAAAAGTCTGCGCCAAGAATGACGCAATAAAATGAAGCATTTTCAGCCCACAGGGAAAAAAGTCAAATTTTAAGGTAAGAAAAAAATGATTTATTCATATGCATTATCCCAAATATGAAACTGACTGTCTGAAATAAGGAACGTTGAACATCCTGAGTCAAGGCAAATAAATGTTTGAATACATATATTTAGAACTTTATAAAAAAGTGCCCAACCATAGCTTAGAGTGTCACAGAAAATAAGATTTACTTACCCCAGGACACTCATCTACAAATTGTAGAAAGCCAAACCAGTACTGAAACGAAAATCAGCAGAGGTAATGGTATATAGAAGAGTATATCGTCGATCTGAAAAGGGAGGTAAGAGATGAATCCCTACGACCGATAACCGAGAACCTATGAAATAGACCCCGTAGAAGGAGATCATTGAATTCAAATAGGCAATACTCTCCTCACATCCCTCTGACATTCACTGCACGCTGAGAGGAAAACCGGGCTCCAACCTGCTGCGGAGCGCATATCAACGTAGAATCTAGCACAAACTTACTTCAGTTTGTAAAACTGATTTGTGGGTGTGGTGAGGGGTGTATTTATAGGCATTTTGAGGTTTGGGAAACTTTGCCCCTCCTGGTAGGAATGTATATCCCATACGTCACTAGCTCATGGACTCTTGCTAATTACATGAAAGAAAAAAGGAATTTGGAAATAATTGTGCTTTATACAAAAAATCATAACCACTATAAAAAGGGTGGGTCTCATGGACACTTGCCAATATGAAAGAAATTCATTTATAAGGTAAGTTCTTAAATAAATAATGTTTTCTTTCATTTAATTGGCAAGAGTCCATGAGCTAGTGACGTATGGGATAGTAATACCCAAGATGTGGAACTCCACAGAAGAGTCACTAGAGAGGGAGGGATAAAAATAATAACAGCCATTTTCCAACGAAAAAATAATCCACAACCCAAAATACAAATTAATTCTCATAAATTAAAAGAAAAAACTTAAACATGAGCAGAGGAATCAAACTGAAACAGCTGCCTGAAAAACTTTTCTACCAAAAACTGCTTCTGAAGAAGCAAATACATCAAAAGGTATAATTTAGTAAATGTATGCAAATATCATCAAGTTGCTGCTTTCCAAATCTGATCAACTGAAGCTTCATTCTTAAAAGCCCACGAAGTGGAGACTGATCTAGTAGAATGAGCTATAATTCTCTGAGGTGGGCCTGACCCGACTCCAAATAAGCCTGATGAATCAAAAGCTTTAACCAAGATGTCAAGGAAATGGCAGAAGCCTTCTGACCTTTCCTAGAACCAGAAAAGATAACAGACTAGAAGTCTTCCTGAAATCTTTAGTAGCTTCAACATAATATTTCAAAGCTCTTACAACATCCAAAGAATGTAAGGATCTCTCCAAAGAATTCTTAGGATTACGACACAAAGAAGGAACAACAATTTCTCTAATAATGTTGTTAGAATTCACAACCTTAGGTAGAAATTTAAATGAAGTCTGCAAAACTGCCTTATCCTGATGGAAAATCAGAAAATGAGATTCACAAGAAAGAGCAGATAATTCGGAAACTCTTCTAGCAGAAGAGATGGCCAAAAGGAACAACACTTTCCAAGAAAGTAGTTTAATGTCCACAGAATGCATAGTCTCAAACGGAGGAGCCTGTAAAGCCTTCAAAACCAAATTAAGACTCAAAGGGAGAGATTGATTTAATGACAGGCTTGATACGGACCAAAGCCTGTACAAAAAACAGTGAATATCAGGAAGCTTAGCAATCTTTCTGTGAAATAAAACAGAAAGAGCAGAGATTTGTCCCTTCAAGTAACTTGCAGACAAACCTTTATCCAAATCATCCTGAAGCAACTGTAAAATTCTAGGAATTCTAAAAGAATGCCAAGAGAATTTATGAGAAGAACACCATGAAATATAAGTCTTCCAAACTCGATAATAAATCTTCCTAGAAACGGTTTTATGAGCCTGTAACATAGTATTAATCACTGAGTCGGAGAAACCTCAATTTCCATACCTTCAAATTTAATGATTTGAGATCCGGATGGAAAAACGGATCTTGAGACAGAAGCTCTGGTCTTAAAGGAAGTGGCCAAGGTTGGCAACTGGACATCCGAACAAGATCTGTATAGCAAAACCTGTGAGGCCATGCTGGAGCTACCAGCAACACAAACGATTTTTCCATGATGATCTTGGAGATCACTCTTGGAAGAAAAACTAGAGGCGGGAAGATATAAGCAGGTTGGTAACACCAAGGAACTGTTAACGCATCCACCGCCTCTGTCTGAGGATCCCTGGACCTGGACAGGTACCTGGGAAGTTTCTTGTTTAGATGGGAAGCCATCAGATCTATTTCTGGAAGACCCCACATCTGAACAATCTGAGAAAACACATCAGGATGGAGCGACAACTCCCCCGGATGTAAAGTCTGACGGCTGAGATAATCCGCTTCCCAATTGTCTACACCTGGGATATGAACCGCAGAAAACATAATTTATGTAAGAACTTACCTGATAAATTCATTTCTTTCATATTGGCAAGAGTCCATGAGCTAGTGACGTATGGGATATACTGTACATTCCTACCAGGAGGGGCAAAGTTTCCCAAACCTCAAAATGCCTATAAATACACCCCTCACCACACCCACAATTCAGTTTAACGAATAGCCAAGAAGTGGGGTGATAAGAAAGGAGCGAAAGCATCAACAAGGAATTGGAATAATTGTGCTTTATACAAAAAAAATCATAACCACCACAAAAAAGGGTGGGTCTCATGGACTCTTGCCAATATGAAAGAAATGAATTTATCAGGTAAGTTCTTACATAAGTTATGTTTTCTTTCATGTAATTGGCAAGAGTCCATGAGCTAGTGACGTATGGGATAGCAAATACCCAAGATGTGGAACTCCACGCAAGAGTCACTAGAGAGGGAGGGATAAAATAAAGAAAGCCAATTCCGCTGAAAAAACAAACCCAACCCAAATCAAAAGTTTTAATCTTTATAATGAAAAAAAACTGAAATTATAAGCAGAAGAATCAGACTGAAACAGCTGCCTGAAGTACTTTTCTACTAAAAACTGCTTCTGAAGAAGAAAAAAACATCAAAATGGTAGAATTTAGTAAAAGTATGCAAAGAAGACCAAGTTGCTGCTTTGCAAATCTGATCAACAGAAGCTTCATTATTAAAAGCCCAGGAAGTAGAAACTGACCTAGTAGAATGAGCCGTAATCCTTTGAGGCGGGGATTTACCCGACTCCACATAAGCATGATGAATCAAAAGCTTTAACCAAGACGCCAAAGAAATGGCAGAAGCCTTCTGACGTTTCCTAAAACCAGAAAAGATAACAAATAGACTAGAAGTCTTACTGAAATCTTAGTAGCTTCAACATAATATTTCAAAACTCTGACCACATCCAAAGAATGTAAGGATATTTCCAAAGAATTCTTAGGATTTAGGACACATGGAAGGAACAATAATTCCTCTATTAATGTTTTTAGAATTCACAACTTGAGGTAAAAATTTAAATAAAGACAGCAAAAACCGCCTTATCCTGATGAAAAATCAGAAAAGGAGACTCACAAGAAAGAGCAGATAATTCAAAAACTCTTCTAGCAGAAGAGATGGCCAAAAGGAACAATACTTTCCATGAAAGTAATTTAATGTCCAAAGAATGCATATGCTCAAACGGAAGAACCTGTTAAGCCCTCAGAACCAAATTAAGACTCCAAGGAGGAGAAATTGGCTTGATATGAACCAAAGCCTGAACAAAACAATGACTATCAGAAAGATTAGCAATTTTTTCTGTGAAACAGCACAGAAAGAGCAGAGATTTATCCTTTCAAGGAACTTGCAGACAAAACCTTATGAAGAAACTATAAAATCCTAGGAATTCTAAAAGAATGCCAAGAGAAATTATGAAAAGAGCATCATAAGATGTATGTCTTCCAAACTCGATAATAAATCTTTCTAGACACAGATTTACAAACCTGCAACATAGTATTAATCACTGAGTCAGAGAAAGCTCTATGACTAAGCACTAAGCGTTTTAATTTCCATACCATCAAATTTAATAATTTGATTTCCTGACGGAAAAAAACGAATCTTAAGGTCTGGCCTAAATGGAAGTGACCAAGGTTGGCAACTGGACATCCGAACAAGAACTATATACCAAAACCTGAGCGGCCATGCTGGAGCCACCAGCAGCACAAACGATTGCCCCATGATGATTTTGAAAAATCACTCTTAAAAAGAAGAACCAGAAGGAGCAAAAATATAGGCAGATTGATAACTCCAAGTAAGTGTCAATGCATACACTGCTTCCGCCAGAGGATCCCCGGACCTGAATAGGTACCTGGGTAGTTTTCTTGTTTAGATGAGATGCCATCAGAACTATTACTGGAAACCCTCACATCTGAACAATTTGAAAAAACACATCTGGGTAAAGAGACCATTCTCCCGGATGTAAAGCTTGATTGACAGAGATAATCTGCTTCCCAATTGTCTAAACCTGGGATATGGACCGCAGAAATTAGACAGGAGCTAGATTTAGCCCAAGCAAGTATCAGAGAAACTTCTTTCACAGCCTAAGGACTGAGAGTCCCACCCTGATGACTGACATACGCCACAGTTGTGACTTTGTCTGTCTGAAAAACAATAACGTCTCTCTCTTCAAAAAGAAGCCAAAACTGACAAACTCTGAGAATGCACAGAGTTCCAAAATATTGAATGGTAATCTCGCCTCCTGAGATTTCCAAACCCCTTGTGCTGACAGAGATCCCCAGACAGCCTCCCAACCTAAAAGACTTGCATCTGTAGTGATCAAGGTCCAGGTTGGATGAATCGAAGAGACCCGTAGAACTATATGATGGTGATCTAACCACCAAGTCAAAGATAGTTGAACATTGGAATTCAAAGATATTAAAAATGATATCCTAGAATCCCTGCACCATTAATTCAGCATAAAAAACTGGAAAGGTTTCATATGAAAATGAGCAAAGGGAATCGAATCCAATGCTGCAGCCATGAGACCTAAAACTTCCATGCATATAGCTACTGAAGGAAATAATAGAGACTGAAGGTTCCGACAAACTGAACCCAATATAATTGTCTCCTGTCTGTTAGAGACAAAGACATTGACACAATCTATCTGGAAACCTAAAAAAAGGTGACCCTTGTCTGAGCAACCAAGGATCTTTTGATAAAAAGATCCTCCAACCATGCCTTAGAAGAAACAACAAAAAATGAATCGTATGAGATTCTGGAGAACAAAAAGACTGATCCAGTACCACGAGATCGTCCAAATAAGGAAACACTGAGAACCTTGAAAAGATTCTCAGAGCTGTCGCTAGACCAGAAGGAAAAGCAACAAATTGGTAATGCTTGTCAAAAAAAGAGAATCTCAGAAAATGAAAATAATCTGAATGAAAACAGAAGAAGATATGCATCTATTGTATCTATTGTAAACAAATAATGCCCTTACTGACCAAAAAAGGCAGAATAGACCATATAAACACCATTCTGAAAGAAGGAACTCTTATATGACAAATCAAAAAGATTTTCTATCTTTGGGACAATGAATAGTTTTGAACAAAACCCCAAACCCTGTTCCTGAAATGGAACTGGTATGAATATCCCAGATAACTCCAGGTCTGAGCAGCGCCTTGAGACCCCAACGGGTAACCAGCCGCGCCTCACAAGTGCCCAACACATACAGGTCTGAAACATACTTCAGAAAAGTGTGAGCCTTTACTGGAATAGCTGGAATAAGCTAGAGAGAAAAAAACTTCTCACATGCGGTTTTACTCTGAATCCTATTCAGTACCCCAATCTAAGAAGTTTGGACCAAATTGAACCAAACAAATGTAAAAAAGTCTTAACCTGCCCCTTACCAGCTAAGCTGGAATAAAAAACCGCACCTACATGCAAATTTGGGGGGCTGACTTTGATCTTTTAAATAGCTTAAATTCATTCCATGTTGAAGAAAGATTCCAATTATAAACATGTTACTTGAGGAAGAATTAGGATTCCGTTCCTTATTAAGAACAAACTAATATAAGCTTAAGATTTACTCTTAGAACTCAATCTTAAAGCAACAAAAAACTCCCTTCCCCAGAGTAACAGTTTGAAAAAATTGAATCCAATTGTGGACCAAATAATTGATTACCTTGGAAAAAAAGAAATATGGATTTTAGAAATCAAATTAGCATTACAAGATTAAGTCACAAAGTTCTTCTAGCTAAAAATAGCTAAAGACATAGATTTAACCTCAATTGTGAAAATATCAAAAAAATTACGACACAAATGAAATTATTAGCATGTTGATCAACTTAACAATGCTAAAACAAATCATAATCCGATACTTGTTGCACTAAAGTATCCAACCAGAAAGTTGAAGCATTTGCAACATCAGCCAAATAAATTGCAGGCCTAAGAAAAGGACCTGAAATAAAATATTTTTCCTTAAATAAGATACAAGTTTCCCATCTGAAGGAAAAAAAACATAATTTATGTAAGAACTTACCTGATAAATTCATTTCTTTCATATTAGCAAGAGTCCATGAGCTAGTGACGTATGGGATATACATTCCTACCAGGAGGGGCAAAGTTTCCCAAACCTCAAAATGCCTATAAATACACCCCTCACCACACCCACAATTCAGTTTAACGAATAGCCAAGAAGTGGGGTGATAAAAAAGTGCGAAAGCATATAAAATAAGGAATTGGAATAATTGTGCTTTATACAAAATCATAACCACCACAAAAAAAGGGCGGGCCTCATGGACTCTTGCTAATATGAAAGAAATGAATTTATCAGGTAAGTTCTTACATAAATTATGTTTTCTTTCATGTAATTAGCAAGAGTCCATGAGCTAGTGACGTATGGGATAATGACTACCCAAGATGTGGATCTTTCCACACAAGAGTCACTAGAGAGGGAGGGATAAAATAAAGACAGCCAATTCCTGCTGAAAATAATCCACACCCAAAATAAAGTTTAACGAAAAACATAAGCAGAAGATTCAAACTGAAACCGCTGCCTGAAGTACTTTTCTACCAAAAACTGCTTCAGAAGAAGAAAATACATCAAAATGGTAGAATTTAGTAAAAGTATGCAAAGAGGACCAAGTTGCTGCTTTGCAGATCTGGTCAACCGAAGCTTCATTCCTAAACGCCCAGGAAGTAGAAACTGACCTAGTAGAATGAGCTGTAATTCTCTGAGGCGGAGTTTTACCCGACTCAACATAGGCAAGATGAATTAAAGATTTCAACCAAGATGCCAAAGAAATGGCAGAAGCTTTCTGGCCTTTTCTAGAACCGGAAAAGATAACAAATAGACTAGAAGTCTTACGAAAAGATTTCGTAGCTTCAACATAATATTTCAAAGCTCTAACAACATCCAAAGAATGCAACGATTTCTCCTTAGAATTCTTAGGATTAGGACATAATGAAGGAACCACAATTTCTCTACTAATGTTGTTGGAATTCACAACTTTAGGTAAAAATTCAAAAGAAGTTCGCAACACCGCCTTATCCTGATGAAAAATCAGAAAAGGAGACTCACAAGAAAGAGCAGATAATTCAGAAACTCTTCTGGCAGAAGAGATGGCCAAAAGGAACAAAACTTTCCAAGAAAGTAATTTAATGTCCAATGAATGCATAGGTTCAAACGGAGGAGCTTGAAGAGCTCCCAGAACCAAATTCAAACTCCAAGGAGGAGAAATTGACTTAATGACAGGTTTTATACGAACCAACGCTTGTACAAAACAATGAATATCAGGAAGAATAGCAATCTTTCTGTGAAAAAGAACAGAAAGAGCAGAGATTTGTCCTTTCAAAGAACTTGCGGACAAACCCTTATCTAAACCATCCTGAAGGAACTGTAAAATTCTCGGTATTCTAAAAGAATGCCAGGAAAAATGATGAGAAAGACACCAAGAAATATAAGTCTTCCAGACTCTATAATATATCTCTCGAGATACAGATTTACGAGCCTGTAACATAGTATTAATCACAGAGTCAGAGAAACCTCTTTGACCAAGAATCAAGCGTTCAATCTCCATACCTTTAAATTTAAGGATTTCAGATCCTGATGGAAAAAAAGGGCCTTGTGACAGAAGGTCTGGTCTTAACGGAAGAGTCCACGGTTGGCAAGAGGCCATCCGGACAAGATCCGCATACCAAAACCTGTGAGGCCATGCCGGAGCTACCAGCAGAACAAACGAGCATTCCTTCAGAATCTTGGAGATTACTCTTGGAAGAAGAACTAGAGGCGGAAAGATATAGGCAGGATGATACTTCCAAGGAAGTGATAATGCATCCACTGCCTCCGCCTGAGGATCCTGGGATCTGGACAGATACCTGGGAAGTTTCTTGTTTAGATGGGACGCCATCAGATCTATTTCTGGAAGTTCCCACATTTGAACAATCTGAAGAAATACCTCTGGGTGAAGAGACCATTCGCCCGGATGCAACCGTTGGCGACTGAGATAATCCGCTTCCCAATTGTCTACACCTGGGATATGAACCGCAGAGATTAGACAGGAGCTGGATTCCGCCCAAACCAAAATTCGAGATACTTCTTTCATAGCCAGAGGACTGTGAGTCCCTCCTTGATGACTGATGTATGCCACAGTTGTGACATTGTCTGTCTGAAAACAAATGAACGATTCTCTCTTCAGAAGAGGCCAAAACTGAAGAGCTCTGAAAATTGCACGGAGTTCCAAAATATTGATCGGTAATCTCACCTCCTGAGATTCCCAAACTCCTTGTGCCGTCAGAGATCCCCACACAGCTCCCCAACCTGTGAGACTTGCATCTGTTGAAATTACAGTCCAGGTCGGAAGCACAAAAGAAGCCCCCTGAATTAAACGATGGTGATCTGTCCACCATGTTAGAGAGTGTCGAACAATCGGTTTTAAAGATATTAATTGAGATATCTTTGTGTAATCCTTGCACCATTGCTTCAGCATACAGAGCTGAAGAGGTCGCATGTGAAAACGAGCAAAGGGGATCGCGTCCGATGCAGCAGTCATAAGACCTAGAATTTCCATGCATAAGGCTACCGAAGGGAATGATTGTGACTGAAGGTTTCGACAAGCTGTAATCAACTTTAGATGTCTCTTGTCTGTTAAAGACAGAGTCATGGACACTGAATCCATCTGGAAACCCAGAAAGGTTACCCTTGTCTGAGGAATCAAAGAACTTTTTGGTAAATTGATCCTCCAACCATGATCTTGAAGAAACAACACAAGTCGATTCGTATGAGATTCTGCTAAATGTAAAGACTGAGCAAGTACCAAGATATCGTCCAAATAAGGAAATACCACAATACCCTGTTCTCTGATTACAGACAGCAGGGCACCGAGAACCTTTGTAAAAATTCTTGGAGCTGTAGCTAGGCCAAACGGCAGAGCCACAAATTGGTAATGCTTGTCCAGAAACGAGAATCTCAGGAACTGATAATGATCTGGATGAATCGGAATATGCAGATATGCATCCTGTAAATCTATCGTGGACATATAATTCCCTTGCTGAACAAAAGGTAAGATAGTCCTTACAGTTACCATCTTGAACGTTGGTATCCTTACATAACGATTCAATATTTTTAGATCCAGAACTGGTCTGAAAGAATTCTCCTTCTTTGGTACAATGAAGAGATTTGAATAAAACCCCATCCCCTGTTCCGGAACTGGAACTGGCATAATTACTCCAGTCAACTCTAGATCTGAAACACATTTCAGAAATGCTTGAGCTTTTACTGGATTTACTGGGACACGGGAAAGAAAAAATCTCTTTGCAGGAGGTCTCAACTTGAAACCAATTCTGTACCCTTCTGAAACAATGCTCTGAATCCAAAGATTGTGAACAGAATTGATCCAAATTTCCTTGAAAAAACGTAACCTGCCCCCTACCAGCTGAGCTGGAATGAGGGCCGCACCTTCATGTGGACTTAGAAGCAGGCTTTGCCTTTCTAGCTGGCTTGGATTTATTCCAGACTGGAGATGGTCTCCAAACTGAAACTGCTCCTGAGGATGAAGGATCAGGCTTTTGTTCTTTGTTGAAACGAAAGGAACGAAAACGATTATTAGCCCTGTTTTTACCTTTAGATTTTTTATCCTGTGGTAAAAAAGTTCCTTTCCCACCAGTAACAGTTGAAATAATGGAATCCAACTGAGAACCAAATAATTTGTTACCCTGGAAAGAAATGGAAAGTAAAGTTGATTTAGAAGCCATATCAGCATTCCAAGTTTTAAGCCATAAAGCTCTTCTAGCTAAAATAGCTAGAGACATAAACCTGACATCAACTCTGATAATATCAAAAATGGCATCACAGATAAAATTATTAGCATGCTGAAGAAGAATAATAATATCATGAGAATCACGATGTGTTACTTGTTGCGCTAAAGTTTCCAACCAAAAAGTTGAAGCTGCAGCAACATCAGCCAAAGATATAGCAGGTCTAAGAAGATTACCTGAACACAGATAAGCTTTTCTTAGAAAGGACTCAATTTTCCTATCTAGAGGATCCTTAAACGAAGTACCATCTGACGTAGGAATAGTAGTACGTTTAGCAAGGGTAGAAATAGCCCCATCAACTTTAGGGATCTTGTCCCAAAATTCTAATCTGTCAGACGGCACAGGATATAATTGCTTAAAACGTTTAGAAGGAGTAAATGAATTACCCAAATTATCCCATTCTTTGGAAATTACTGCAGAAATAGCATTAGGAACAGGAAAAACTTCTGGAATAACCACAGGAGCTTTAACTACCTTATCTAAACGTTTAGAATTAGTATCAAGAGGACCAGAATCCTCTATTTCTAAAGCAATTAGTACTTCTTTAAGTAAAGAACGAATAAATTCCATTTTAAATAAATATGAAGATTTATCAGCATCAACCTCTGAGACAGAATCCTCTGAACCAGAGGAATCATCAGAATCAGAATGATGATGTTCAGTTAAAAATTCATCTGTAGGGAGAGAAGTTTTAAAAGATTTTTTATGTTTACTAGAAGGAGAAATAACAGACATAGCCTTCTTTATGGATTCAGAAACAAAATCTCTTATATTATCAGGAACATTCTGCACCTTAGATGTTGAAGGAACTGCAACAGGCAATGGTACTTTACTAAAGGAAATATTATCTGCTTTAACAAGTTTGTCATGACAATCAATACAAACAACAGCTGGAGGAATAGCTACCAAAAGTTTACAGCAGATACACTTAGCTTTGGTAGATTCAGCACTTGACAGCGATTTTCCTGTAGTATCTTCTGACTCAGATGCAACGTGAGACATCTTGCAATATGTAAGAGAAAAAACAACATATATAAAGCAAAATTGATCAAATTCCTTAAATGACAGTTTCAGGAATGGGAAAAAATGCCAAAGAACAAGCTTCTAGCAACCAGAAGCAATAAAAAATGAGACTTAAATAATGTGGAGACAAAAGTGACGCCCATATTTTTTCGCGCCAAATAAGACGCCCACATTATTTGGCGCCTAAATGCTTTTTGGCGCCAAAAATGACGCCACATCCGGAACGCCGACATTTTTGGCGCAAAATAACGTCAAAAAATGACGCAACTTCCGGCGACACGTATGACGCCGGAAACGGAAATAGAATTTTTGCGCCAAAAAAGTCCGCGCCAAGAATGACGCAATAAAATGAAGCATTTTCAGCCCCCGCGAACCTAACAGCCCACAGGGAAAAAGTCAAATTTTAAGGTAAGAAAAATGTTAAATTAAAATGCATTATCCCAAATATGAAACTGACTGTCTGAAAATAAGGAAAGTTGAACATTCTGAGTCAAGGCAAATAAATGTTTGAATACATATATTTAGAACTTTATAAACAAAGTGCCCAACCATAGCTAGGAGTGTCACAGAAAATAAGACTTACTTACCCCAGGACACTCATCTACATATAGCAGATAGCCAAACCAGTACTGAAACGAGAATCAGCAGAGGTAATGGTATATATAAGAGTATATCGTCGATCTGAAAAGGGAGGTAAGAGATGAATCTCTACGACCGATAACAGAGAACCTATGAAATAGACCCCTTAGAAGGAGATCACTGCATTCAAATAGGCAATACTCTCCTCACATCCCTCTGACATTCACTGCACGCTGAGAGGAAAACCGGGCTCCAACTTGCAGCGGAGCGCATATCAACGTAGAATCTAGCACAAACTTACTTCACCACCTCCATCGGAGGCAAAGTTTGTAAAACTGAATTGTGGGTGTGGTGAGGGGTGTATTTATAGGCATTTTGAGGTTTGGGAAACTTTGCCCCTCCTGGTAGGAATGTATATCCCATACGTCACTAGCTCATGGACTCTTGCTAATTACATGAAAGAAATAAATACTATTTTCTATAGGAATAGTAGTATGTTTCGCAAGAGTAGAGATAGCCCTATTAACTTTGGGGATCTTTCCTCAAACTTTAAACTAACTGCCGGCAAAGGATACAATTTAAAAACCTTAAAGAAGGAATAAAAGAAGTTCCAGGCCTATTCCATTCCCTAGTATCATGAACTGGGAAAAAAACCTCTGAAGAAACCATAGGAGGTTAATGAGCAGAATTTAAATGTTAGCTAGTCTTAAATCAAAAGAACTAGACTCCTCGATATCCAATATAATCAACACCTTTTCAACAACGAATGTACTCTATTTAAAAATAAAAAAGTAGATTTGTTAGTGTCAAATATCTGATGAAGTATATTCTAAATGAGAAAAAAAACATCATCAGAGAAGGATAATTTAGTATGTTGTCGGTCATTTGAAAATTCATCAACTAAATGAGAAGTTTAAAAAAGACCTATAAATTTTATTAGAAGGCGGGATGTCAGACAAAGTCTTTAGGATAGAATCAGAAAAACATTTTCATAGATTGCTAGGTATATCTTGTACATTAGATGTAAAAAGAATAGCAATAGATAATGCATAAATACTAATGGACTCTGCATGTAAAAGTTACTCATGATAACTTATTACAAACCATAGCTAAAGATAAAATTCATAACATTAAAATAAATGAACTTAGCTTTGGTAGGACTGATATCAGTCATCAGGAATCCAACAGTATTTTCTGATACAGGAACAGTTTTTGGAATATCTTGCAATATGTAATAGAAAAACAACATATAAAGCAAAATTATCAAATTCCTTAAATGTTGAAAACAGTTTCAGGAATGGGAAAAAATGCAAACAGAACAAGCTTCTAGAAACCAGAAGCAACTAAAAAGTGAGACTTAAATAATGTAAAAAAACTGGCGCCAAGTATGACGCCCACATATTTTTTGGCGCCAAAAACGTCTGTAACAAACACGAGAGTCAAAAATGACGCAACTACGTGAAAACTTCCGGCGTCAACTACGACGCCGGAAATGACGTCATTGACGTCAGACAAACGTCAATCTCGCACCAAAAAAGTCTCGCACCAAAAATGACGCAATAAATTCTAGCATTTTTTGCACCCGCAAGCCTAACAGCCCGCAATTTAAAGGAAAAAAGTCAATTGAAAATTTTAGGTAAGAAAAATATTTCATTCATATGCATTTTCCCAAAAAATGAAACTGACAGTCTGAAAGAAGGAAAATAAACTGATTGACCTGAATCATGGCAAATATAAGTATAAAACATATATTTAGAACTTTACATATAAAGTGCCAAACCATAGCTTAGAGTGTCATAAATAAAATGAGACTTACTTACCCAAAGACACTCATCTACACAATGTAGATAGCCAAACCAGTACAGAAACGAGAATCAGTAGAGGTAATGGTATATAAGAGTATATCGTCGATCTGAAAAGGGAGGTAGGAGAAGAAATCTCCACGACCGATAACAGAGAACCTATGAAATAGATCCCCTAGAGGAAGACCATGGTATTCAAATAGGCAATACTCTCTTCACATCCCTCTGACATTCACTGCACTCTGAGAGGAAAACCGGGCTTCAGCCTGCTGTGAAGCGCATATCAACGTAGAAATCTAGCACAAACTTACTTCACCACCTCCATGGGAGGCAAAGTTTGTAAAACTGAATTGTGGGTGTGGTGAGGGGTGTATTTATAGGCATTTTGAGGTTTGGGAAACTTTGCCCCTCCTGGTAGGAATGTATATCCCATACGTCACTAGCCAATTATGGATGGAGCGACAACTCCCCCGGATGTAAAGTCTGACGGCTGAGATAATCCGCTTCCCAATTGTCTACACCTGGGATATGAACCGCAAAAATTAGACAGGAGCTGGATTCCGCCAAAGCAAGTATCCAAGATACTCTTTCATAGCTTGGGGACTGTGAGTCCCACCCTGATGATTGACATATGCCACAGTTGTGTTATTTTCTGTCTGAAAACATATTGATTGGTAACCTCGCCTCTTAAGATTTCCAAACCCCTAGTGCTGTCAGAGATCCCCAGATAGCCACCCAACCTTGCATCTGTTGTAATCACAGTCCAGGTTAAATGAACAAAAGAGGCCCCTTGAACTATACGATGGAGATCTAACCACCAAGTCAGAGAGAGTCGAACATTGGGATGTAAGGATATTAATTGTGATATATTTGTATAATCCCTGCACCATTGATTCAGCATACAAAGCTGGAGAGGTCTCATATGAAAATGAGGAAAGGGGATCATGTCCGATGCTGCAGTCATGAGACCTAAAACTTCCATGCACATAGCAACTGAAGGGAATGATTGAGACTGAAGGTTCTGACAAGCTGAAACCAATTTTAATTGTCTCTTGTCTGTTAGAGACCTCTGTCATGGACACTGAATCTATCTGGAAACCTAAAAAGGTGACCCTTGTCTGAGAAATCAAGGAACTTTTTGGTAAATTGATTCTCCAACCATGTCTTTGAAGAAACAACACAAGGTGATTTTTGTGAGATTCTGCAGAATGTAAAGACTGAGCTAGTACCAAGATATCATCCAAATAAGGAAACACCGCAATACCCCGTTCTCTGATTACAGAGACTAGGGCACCAAGAACCTTTGAAAAGATTCTTGGAGCTGTCGCTAGGCCAAATGGAAGAGCGACAAATTGGTAATGCTTGTCTAGAAAAGACAATCTCAGAAACTGATAATGGTCTGGATGAATCGGAATATGAAGCTATGCATCCTGTAAGTCTATCGTGGACATATAAAGCCCTTGCTGATCAAAATGCAGAATAGTCCTTATAGTCACCATTTTGAAAGTTGGCTCTCTTACAAAATGATTCAAAATTTTCAGATCCAGAACTGGCCTGAATGAATTTCCTTTCTTTGGGACGATTAATAGATTTGAATAAAACCCCAGACCCTGTTCCTGAAACGGAACTGGTATGATTACCTCAGAAAGCTCCAGGTCTGAAACACACTTCAGAAAAGCCTGAGCCTTTACTGGATTTGCTGGGATGCATTATAGAAAACATCTTTTCACAGGAGGTCTTACTCTGAATCCTATTCGGTACCCTTGAGAGACAATCCATTGATTTTAGACAGATTCTGCCTAAAATTTTTGGAAGAATCTTAATCTGCCCCCTACCAGCTGAGCTGGAATGAGGGCCGCACCTTCATGCAGACTTGGGGGCTGGCTTTGGTTTCTTAAATGGCTTGGATTTACTCCAACTTGAAGAAGGTTTCCAATTGGAACCAGATTCTTTGAGGGAAGGATTAGGTTTCTGTTCCTTATTTTGTCGAAAGGAACGAAATCGGTTAGAAGCTTGAGATTTACCCTTAGGTCTTTTATCCTGAGGCAAAAAAACTCCCTTCCCCCCAGTGACAGTTGAAATAATCGAATCCAACTGAGAACCAAATAAATTATTACCTTGGAAAGAAAGAGATAGTAATCTAAACTTAGATACCATGTCAGCATTCCAATATTTGAGCCACAAAGCTCTTCTAGCTAAAATAGCCAAACATAGATTTAACATCAATTTTGATGATATCAAACATGGCATCACAGATAAAATGATTAGCATGTTAAAGCAAGCAAACAATGCAAGACAAATCAGAATCCATTTCCTGTTGCGCTAAACTTTCCAACCAAAAAGTTGATGCAGCTGCAACATCAGCTATAGAAATAACAGGCTTGAGAAGATAGCCAGAATATAAATAAGCTTTTCTTTGATAAGATTCAAGTTTCCTATCTAAAGGGTCCTTAAAGTAAAGTACTATCTTCCATAGGAATAGTAGCACGTTTGGCAAGAGTAGAAATAGCCCCATCACCTTTGGGGATCTTTTCCCAAAACTCTAATCTAACTGCTAGCAAAGGATACAATTTTTTAAACCTTGAAGAAGGGATAAAAGAAGTACCAGGCCTATTCCATTCCTTAGAAATCATATCAGAAATAGCATCAGGAACTGGAAAAACCTCTGGAGTAACCACAGGAGGTTTATAAACAGAATTTAAACGTTTACTAGTTTTAGTATCAAGAGGACTAGTTTCCTCAATATCCAGCGTAATCAACACCTCTTTTAACAAGGAACGAATATACTCCATTTTAAATAAATAAGTAGATTTGTCAGTGTCAATATCTGAGGAAGGCACTTCTGAATGAGATAGATCATCATCCTTGTCACTCTGCAAAGTATTCACTGCACTCTGGTGTTTTTCCTCTCCTGTAACTCTATTTTAGTATGTGAATATATTCCTTGTCACTCTGCAAAGTATTCACTGCACTCTGGTGTTTTTCCTCTCCTGTAACTATTTTGGTAAGTGAATATTTACATAGAGGAAATGATTTTAGTTTGTTAATTTAGTCCTACATATTTGTTGTACTATTATCCAATGTCTTACTTCTAATGTTTTAATCCTTATCAATACTTGCTATTATTCTTAAATGTATAGCTGTCTTATGCCACAGTTTTACCCCCTCCAAATTGTATTGTTTGTTTACTTAAAGGGACACTGAACCCAATTTTTTTCTTTCATGATTCAGATAGAGCATGCAATTTTAAGCAACTTTCTAATTTACTCCTATTATCAATTTTTCTTCGTTATCTTGCTATATTTATTTAAAAAAGAAGGCATCTAAGTTTTTTTGGTTCAGGACTCGGAACAGCACTTTTTTATTATTGGATCAATTTATCGACCAATCAGCAAGAACAACCCAGGTTGTTCACCAAACATGGGCCCGGGATCTAAGCTTACATTCTTGCATTTCAAATAAAGATACCAAGAGAATTAAGAACATTTGATAATAGGAGTAAATTAGAAAGTTGCTTAAAAATGTAATGCTCTATCTGAATCACAAAAGAAAAAAAATTGGGTTCAGTGTCCCTTTAACATCTCACCCTGACCAGACCAGAATCTAACTTTCCAATTGTCTTTGATTAGCAATGAACTAAATTTAGTGGACTCAGTTGACTGCCCTGCCTGCATAGATTTCACACTAGTTTGGGCTGTGCATTACTATAACAACATATGTTCACATTTTCAAAGTTAACATTTTATAAGTGAGGCATTAACAATAGAATTATACAATAATTGAACAAGGATTTGGCA
Source organism: Bombina bombina (assembly GCF_027579735.1). Lineage (NCBI taxonomy): Eukaryota > Metazoa > Chordata > Amphibia > Anura > Bombinatoridae > Bombina > Bombina bombina. The sequence continues at coordinate 802,111,336 of NC_069503.1, forward strand.
AGGGGCAAGACACAAGGCAAGTACTTTTGTAAAATTATGTTTCATATACCTTTTTGTTTTTTTATGCAATTGCTACTGTCTTATGTGCTTAACTGGTTCCCACTTTTGTAAAAATGCTCAATATATTCATAATCATTTTTGCTACTTCTTGTCTCTATAACAAACTACATTATTCAATTACTCCTTCTCCCGCTCCACCTGCACTGTTCATTAGCCCATCTTTCTTAAACTCACCTTACTTTTGTACTCATACTTTAACTATTCTTAAACACTCTCTCTCCCCCCTGCAGCTCGTCTCAAAAGCAGTCTCACCACTGCAAATCCGTATCTCATCTCATGTCACTCTCCCTCTTGCTTTACTTACTGCTGGTGACATCTCCCCTAATCCTAGTCCCCAACCACTGCCTAGCCGTGCACATCCATGTGTACCGTCCCATAGACTCAGAAAACAAAACTCTGCAAACCTTACTCACATTCCTCTTGCATCAAAAGCCACTACACCCCTTTCACTTGTGCACTCTGGAACTCTCGCTCTGTTTGCAACAAGCTCACTTCTATACATGACCTCTTCATCTCCCGCTCCTTCAACCTTCTGGCCCTAACAGAAACCTGGCTCTCTCCCCTAGACACAGCATCCACTGCTGCTCTGTCACATGGGGGTGTCCACTTCAGCCACACTCCTAGGTCTGGTAATAGACAAGTAGATGGTGTAGGTATTCTACTTTCCTCTCGTTGCACCTTTCAACAAATACATCCCATCTCTTCTTTCACATTTCCCTCATTCGAAACCCACATGATTCGCTTATCCTCCTCCCTCTCTATACGTGTTGCAATCATATACCGACCCCCTGGCTCCTCAACTTAATTTCTAGATCACTTGGCTGCCTGGCTACCTTATTTCCTTTCCTCAGACACCCCTGCCCTCATTCTTGGCGACTTCAACATCCCTCTTGACAATCCCACTGCCTCATCTGCAAAACAACTTCTGCAACTTACTTCCTCTTTCGGTCTGTCACAATGGACTGATTCTCCCACTCACAAAGACTGTCACTCTCTTGACCTGATCTTTAGCTATCGATGCACTCTCTCAAACTTCACAAACTCCCCCTTTCCTCTTTCTGACCACCATCTCCTTACTTGCAACATATCATCACTCCCTACAACTCTCCCACCTTCTACTCCTCACACCAAATTTCACAGAAGCATTATGTCATTAGATCAGCAACAGCTTGCCAATTCCTTCAAACCTCTCCTCTCATCCTTCTCCTACTTTTCCTGCCCTAAACAATCTGCCACTATAATTCCACCCTTATATCCATCCTTGAGAATCTCGCCCCTCTTACCATAGCTCAGAAATCACACACTCATCCTTAGCCCTGGCATACTCCTCTGACACGGTACCTAAGCAGATGTTCCCATACTACTGAGCGGCACTGGAGAAAATCTCGGAGTTCAGCTGATTTTCTTCATTACAAATTCATCTTGAACTCCTACTATTCTGTCCTTAATCTCCATAAACAACGCTACTTCTCTACTCTTATCTCTAATCTTTCTTCAAAACCAAAACATCTGTTCTCCACTTTCAATACTCTCCACTGCCCTCCCCCACCTCCTAATACAATTTCTCTGTCAGCTCAAGACTTTGCCAACCACTTCAATAACAAAATTGAATCATCAGAAATGAAATCAGCTCTCAACATAATTCCATTCTCTCCCCCTCAAATACTCTCATTCAACCACAACCCACATAACCTTAAACTTAGCTTATTCTCCCCTGTTAGAGAAGTATCAGCACTTCTACTGTGCTCTCACCTCACTACCTGTCCCCTTGACCCTTACCCCTCACAGCTACTCCCCTCCCTCTCTGCTACCCTTACACCTATACGAACACACATTTCAACCTCTCCCTCAGCACCAGTATATTTCCCTCATCGCTGAAACATGCACTGGTCACACCTATCCTCAAAAAACCTTCCCTTGATCCTACCTCCCCATCCAACTACCGCCCTATTTCCCTCCTCCCTCTTGCCTCAAAGCTTCTCGAAAAACTAGTATATGCATGCCTATACCATTTCCTTACGTTAAACTCCCTTCTTGACCCACTGCAATCTGGATTTCGTCCCCATCGCTCCACAGAGACAGCTATTGTTAAGGTTACCAACGACCTACTTACAGCAAAATCCAAAGGCCACTTCTCTCTGCTTATCCTCCTTGACCTGTCCGCAACCTTTGACACTGTTGACCACCCTCTTTTGCTCCAAACCCTCCAATCCTTCGGCATCTGTGACACAGCACATTCATGGCTCTCTTCCTACCTGTCAAACCGTACCTTTAGTGTAGCCTTCTCTGGGGCCTCCTCTGCCCCGTCACCACTTTCTGTTGGAGTACCGCAAGGCTCTGTCCTCGGTCCCCTTCTCTTCTCAATCTACACGTCATCACTAGGTTCCCTAATAAAGTCCCACGGTTTCCAATATCATTTGTATGCTGATGACACCCAAATCTACTTCTCTGCACCAGACCTATCTCCTTCCTTGCTAACCCGTGTCACTAACTGTCTTTCTCACATCTCTTCCTGGATGTCCTCTCACTACCTCAAGCTAAATCTCTCCAAAACTGAACTCCTCATTTCCCCCCCTTCTTCCAAAATCTCCACCCCAATCTTTCTATAACTGTAGACAACTCCATCATTACCCCTACCCCGCATGCCCGATGTCTCGGGGTCACATTTGACTCAGATCTTTCTTTCACTCCTCGCATTCAGTCCTTGGCTAAAGCCTGCCGCTTCCACCTTAAAAACATCTCTAAAATTAGACACTTCCTTACACAAGACACAACTAAGATTTTAATCCACACTCTCATTCTTTCCCGCATTGATTACTGCAACTCTGTCCTCTCTGGTCTTCCCACCTGCCACCTAGCTCCTTTACAATCCATAATGAATGCCTCTGCCAGACTCATCTTCCTTACATGTCGCTCTTCATCTGCTGCACCTCTCTGCCAATCCTTTCACTGGCCTCTAGGATCAAACACAAAATTCTCACTCTGACATACAAAGTCCTCAACTGCACTGCTCCCCCTATATCTCAGACCTTGTCTCTAGATACTCTCCCTCCCGTCCCCTTCGCTCTGCTCATGACGACCTACTCTCCTCCTCTCTGGTTACCTCATCACACTCCTGTTTACAGGACTTCTCCAGACTGGCTCCCATCTTGTGGAACTCTCTGCCTCGCTCCACAAGACTCTCCCCTTGTTTTGAAAGCTTCAGGCTCTCCATAAAGACTCTACTGTTCAGGGATGCATAGAACCTATGCTAACCTTATTTTATACCAGTTCCACTCCTCCATTCATTTCTAGCCCCTGAACCCCCTTAGCATGTAAGCCTAAGAGTCCAGCTGTTTGTAGATCACCTTCTTAAGAGCTGACTACAACAGTGCAACTCTTGGCAGGGCCCTCTACCCATTTGATCCCTATAATTGTTTTGTTGTACTCCCCCTTTGTTTATAGTGCTGCGGAATCTGTTGGTGCTTTACAAATAACCGATAATAATAATGAGGATAATCCAGTATGTTGTCGGTCATTTGAAATTTCCTCAACTTTATGAAAAGTTTTAAAAGACCTTTTATGTTTATTAGAAGGCGGGATAGCAGACAAAGCCTTCTGAATCACATCAGCAATAAAATCTTTTATATTCACAGGGATATCATGTACATTAGATGTTGAAGGAACAACATGCATTGTACTATTACTGATGGATACATCCTCTGCATGTAAAAGCTTATCATGACAACTATTACATACCACAGCTGGAGAAATAATCTACACAAATTTACAACAGATACACTTAGCTTTGGTAGAACTGTTATCATGCAGCAGGGTTCCAACAGTGGTTTCTGAGACAGGACAGATTGAGAGATCTTGCAAATGTAAGAGAAAAAACAACATATAAAGCAAAAGTATCAATCTCCATATATGGCAGTTTCAGGAATGGGAAAAAAATTAAAACAGCATAGACATAGAAAAAGGAAAGAGGCATATAGGAATGGGGTTTTAAATAATGAAATTATTTGGCGGCAAATATGACGCACAACGCAAAATTAAATTTTTTTGGCGCTAACAACATCCGGAAATGACACACTCACGTCATTGCAGACGCAACCTTGTGCATGGAAACTCGGCGTCAACTAAGACGCCGGAAATTATGAATTTGCGTCACCATACGTACCTTCACGCCAAAAAAATTCTCGCGCCAAAAATGATGCAATAAACATCAGCATTTTGCAACTTCGCGAGCCTAATTTTGCCCGCGAAAATTTAATGAAAAAAGCAGTCAATTTGAAAAAAGATTATACCCCTGTGACATCATCTGTGGGGAACTGTCTATATCAGAAGAATTATTTTATCAAATTATATATATATTTTTTTAATTTAATGCAGGAAATGTATTTAGAATCATTTTGGATATAGCATCCTAATTGAACAAAAACATTTAACTAGAATTTAACACACTGGTTTTGCATGAAAGTCAGGGCGAAGTGCTGTCCAATTGTCCTCTGAACAGAATTTTGAATCCTGGTCACCCATCTCATATTTTTGGATAATCCTTGGAACTTTGTTTGTTTTTCCTGTTGGATTAAAATACTTTTTGGGACCGGGCACAGAGGGAACATACTGCTGACCAGAGATCACTAAAGGCTTGGAGCAAACATTTGGGGAAGTATAAAAAGCTTATAATTGTATTTAATCAATTGTGGCATTTAAAATTATTTGTTTAAGATTTGTATTAGTTGGTTATAGGCCCAATTTTTGTTTTATATGTACTTACCCCATAATTTAATTTATATAGTCTAGAATCTTATTCGCCTATAAATATAGAAATCTTGTTATAGATAGTGTTAATTTAATTCAGCATATTGTAAGGAAGACCCTGGGCATTATGTTTACATATATTTAACTTTATTTGTATGATATCCTATAAGGTTGAGATTTGTTGAGGCATCAAAAGTTTTTATTGCATCCTTTTTAAATTGCATATTGGATATAGTCATACCTTTCAATCTGGTTAATTGCTATAATTAACTGGTTCATTAATTGGTTCATGCTGGTTTATTTTATTGTGCTATAGACTTCACTGTTAGACCTGTATCCATAGAATCAAGACAAGTGTAGTGGCGTATTTCATTTCATACTGTATCAGAGGACTTGTTTTCTGTATAATTAAGTTGTATGTCGCCTGTTAATAGCTTGTTTAATGTTTAAAAAAAAAAATGTATACAGGTTTATTGAACTGAATCCTCTTTACTCCACAAACATAATCCGCTGTGTTTAAAAATATATCACCTGAATAGAATAACTGGAAAATAATACAAGTATATGGGAGATTACCGATGAGACAATAGTAAATTATTTTGTAACCTATATAAATATATATTAACTCATTGGAGGTTACTGCCGAAATAGTCATAAATAATATAGTAATCTAAAATATAATACATTACTGGAGGCACCGCTGACAATCAGAGATATCTTTCACAGCGATATTATTTTATGTAGTAAATTTGTATTTTAATAACATAATTATATTGTACAAACAGTGATTTCTTAAATTAAACAAACGTTTTTTATCTTATTAAATACCATGCAAAAAACGCTACGGCTTCTATATAAGATGAAAAACATAATTTATGTAAGAACTTACTTGATAAATCATTTCTTTCATATTGGCAAGAGTCCATGAGCTAGTGACGTATGGGATATACAGTCCTACCAGGAGGGGCAAAGTTCCCCAAACCTCAAAATGCCTATAAATACACCCCCCACCACACCCACAATTCAGTTTAACGAATAGCCAAGAAGTGGGGTTATAAGAAAGGAGCGAAAGCATCAACAAGGAATTGGAATAATTGTGCTTTATACAAAAAAATCATAACCACCATAAAAAGGGTGGGCCTCATGGACTCTTGCCAATATGAAAAAATTAATTTATCAGGTAAGTTCTTACATAGATTATGTTTTCTTTCATGTAATTGGCAAGAGTCCATGAGCTAGTGACGTATTGGATAGTAAATACCCAAGATGTGGAACTCCACGCAAGAGTCACTAGAGAGGGAGGGATAAAAATAAAGACAGCCAATTCCGCTGAAAAAAGAATCCACAACCCAAATGAAAAAGTTTTAATCTTAATAATGAAAAAAACTGAAATTATTAGCAGAAGAATCAAACTGAAACAGCTGTCTGAAGAACTTTTCTACCAAAAACTGCTTCTGAAGAAGAGAAAACATCAAAATGGTAGAATTTAGTAAAAGTATGCAAAGAAGACCAAGTTGCTGCTTTGCAAATCTGATCAACAGAAGCTTCTTAAAAGCCCAGGAAGTAGAAACTGACCTAGTAGAATGAGCCGTAATCCTCTGAGGCGGGGATTTACCCGACTCCACATAAGCATGATGAATCAAAAGTTTTAACCAAGAAGCCAAAGAAATAGCAGACGCTTTCTGGCCTTTCTTAGGACCAGAAAAGATAACAAATAGACTAGAAATCTTTCTGAAACCCTTAGTAGCTTCAACATAATATTTCAAAGCTCTTACCACATCCAAAGAATGCAAAGATCTTTCCAAAGAATTCTTAGGATTAAGACACAATGAAGGGACAACAATTTCTCTACTAATATTGTTGGAATTCACAACCTTAGGTAAAAATTTAAATGAAGTCTGCAAAACTGCCTTATTCTGATGAAAAATCAGAAAAGGAGACTCACAAGAAAGAGCAGATAATACAGAAACTCTTCTAGCAGAAGAGATAGCCAAAAGAAACAATACTCTCCAATAAAGTAATTTAATGTCCAGAGAATGCATAGGCTCAAACGGAGGAGCCTGTAAAGCTCTCAAAACCAAATTAAGACTCCAAGGAGGAGAGATTGACTTAATGACAGGCTTGATACGAATCAAAGCCTGAACAAAACGACAAATGTCAGGAAGATTAGCAATTTTTCTGTGAAACAGAACAGAAAGAGCAGAGATTTGTCCTTTCAAGGAACTTGCGGACAAACCCTTTCCCAAACCATCCTGAAGAAACTGTAAAATTCTAGGAATTCTAAAAGAATGCCAAGAGAACTTATGAGAGGAACACCATGAAATGTAAGTCTTCCAAACTCAGTAATAAATCTTTCTAGACACAGATTTACGAGCCTGCAACATAGTATTGATCACTGAGTCAGAGAAACCTCTATGACTAAGCACTAAGCGTTCAATCTCCATACCTTCAAATTTAATGATTTGAGATCCTGATGGAAAAACGGACCTTGAGATAGGTCTGACCTTAACGGAAGTGGCCAAGGTTGGCAACTGGACATCCGAACAAGATCCGCATACCAAAGCCTGTGTGGCCATGCTGGAGCCACCAGCAGTACAAACGAACGTTCCATCATGATTTTGGAAATCACTCTTGGAAGAAGAACTAGAGGCGGAAAGATATAAGCAGGTTGATAATTCCAAGGAAGTGACAACGCATCCACTGCTTGCGCCTGAGGATCCCTGGATCTGGACTTATACCTGGGAAGTTTCCTGTTTAGATGAGAAGCCATCAAATCTATTTCTGGAAGCCCCCATATCTGAACAATCTGAAGAAACACATCTGGGTGAAGACAGGAGCTGGATTCCGCCCATTCAAGTATCCGAGATACTTCTTTTATAGCCTGAGGACTGCGAGTCCCACCTTGATGATTGACATACGCCACGGTTGTGACATTGTCTGTCTGAAAACAAATAAACAATTCTCTCTTCAGAAGAGGCCAGAACTGAAGAGCTCTGAAAATCACACGGAGTTCCAAAATATTGATTGGTAATATCGCCTCTTGAGATTTCCAAACCCCCTGCGCTGTCAGAGATCCCCAGACAGCTCCCCCCAACCTGAAAGACTCGCATCTGTTGAAATCACAGTCCAGGTTGGACGAAGAAAAACATAATTTATGTAAGAACTTACCTGATAAATTAATTTCTTTCATATTAGCAAGAGTCCATGAGCTAGTGACGTATGGGATATACATTCCTACCAGGAGGGGCAAAGTTTCCCAAACCTCAAAATGCCTATAAATACACCCCTCACCACACCCACAAATCAGTTTAACGAATAGCCAAGAAGTGGGGTGATAAGAAAAAAGTGCGAAGCATGAATATAAGGAATTGGAATAATTGTGCTTTATACAAAAAAATCATAACCACTACAAAAAAGGGTGGCCCTCATGGACTCTTGCTAATATGAAAGAAATGAATTTATCAGGTAAGTTCTTACGTAAATTATGTTTTCTTTCATGTAATTAGCAAGAGTCCATGAGCTAGTGACGTATGGGATAATGACTACCCAAGATGTGGATCTTCCACGCAAGAGTCACTAGAGAGGGAGGGATAAAATAAAGACAGCCAATTCCGCAGAAAATAATCCACACCCAAAATAAAGTTCAAATCTTATAATGAAAAAAACTGAAATTATAAGCAGAAGAATCAAACTGAAACAGCTGCCTGAAGTACTTTTCTACCAAAAACTGCTTCAGAAGAAGAAAACACATCAAAATGGTAGAATTTAGTGAAAGTATGCAAAGAAGACCAAGTTGCTGCTTTGCAAATCTGATCAACCGAAGCTTCATTCCTAAACGCCCAGGAAGTAGAAACTGACCTAGTAGAATGAGCTGTAATCCTTTGAGGCAGAGTTTTACCCGACTCGACATAAGCATGATGAATTAAAGATTTCAACCAAGATGCCAAAGAAATGGCAGAGGCCTTCTGACCTTTCCTAGAACCGGAAAAGATAACAAATAGACTAGAAGTCTTTCGGAAATTCTTAGTAGCTTCAACATAATATTTCAAAGCTCTAACTACATTAAAAGAATGCAATGATTTCTCCTTAGAATTCTTAGGATTAGGACATAATGAAGGAACCACAATTTCTCTACTAATGTTGTTAGAATTCACAACCTTAGGTAAAAATTTAAAAGAAGTTCGCAACACCGCCTTATCCTGGTGAAAAATCAGAAAAGGAGACTCACAAGAAAGAGCAGATAATTCAGAAACTCTTTTGGCAGAAGAGATGGCCAAAAGGAACAAAACTTTCCAAGAAAGTAATTTAATGTCCAATGAATGCATAGGTTCAAACGGAGGAGCTTGAAGAGCCCCCAGAACCAAATTCAAACTCCAAGGAGGAGAAATTGACTTAATGACAGGTTTTATACGAACCAAAGCTTGTACAAAACAATGAATATCAGGAAGATTAGCAATCTTTCTGTGAAAAAGAACAGAAAGAGCAGAGATTTGTCCTTTCAAGGAACTTGCAGACAAACCTTTATCCAAACCATCCTGAAGAAACTGTAAAATTCTCGGAATTCTAAAAGAATGCCAGGAAAAATGATGAGAAAGACACCAAGAAAACATAATTTATGTAAGAACTTACCTGATAAATTCATTTCTTTCATATTAGCAAGAGTCCATGAGCTAGTGACGTATGGGATATACATTCCTACCAGGAGGGGCAAAGTTTCCCAAACCTCAAAATGCCTACAAATACACCCCTCACCACACCCACAATTCAGTTTAACGAATAGCCAAGAAGTGGGGTGATAAAAAAGTGTGAAAGCATATAAAATAAGGAATTGGAATAATTGTGCTTTATACAAAATCATAACCACCACAAAAAAAGGGCGGGCCTCATGGACTCTTGCTAATATGAAAGAAATGAATTTATCAGGTAAGTTCTTACATAAATTATGTTTTCTTTCATGTAATTAGCAAGAGTCCATGAGCTAGTGACGTATGGGATAATGACTACCCAAGATGTGGATCTTTCCACACAAGAGTCACTAGAGAGGGAGGGATAAAATAAAGACAGCCAATTCCTGCTGAAAATAATCCACACCCAAAATAAAGTTTAACGAAAAACATAAGCAGAAGATTCAAACTGAAACCGCTGCCTGAAGTACTTTTCTACCAAAAACTGCTTCAGAAGAAGAAAATACATCAAAATGGTAGAATTTAGTAAAAGTATGCAAAGAGGACCAAGTGGCTGCTTTGCAGATCTGGTCAACCGAAGCTTCATTCCTAAACGCCCAGGAAGTAGAAACTGACCTAGTAGAATGAGCTGTAATTCTCTGAGGCGGAGTTTTACCCGACTCAACATAGGCAAGATGAATTAAAGATTTCAACCAAGATGCCAAAGAAATGGCAGAAGCTTTCTGGCCTTTTCTAGAACCGGAAAAGATAACAAATAGACTAGAAGTCTTACGAAAAGATTTCGTAGCTTCAACATAATATTTCAAAGCTCTAACAACATCCAAAGAATGCAACGATTTCTCCTTAGAATTCTTAGGATTAGGACATAATGAAGGAACCACAATTTCTCTACTAATGTTGTTGGAATTCACAACTTTAAGTAAAAATTCAAAAGAAGTTCGCAACACCGCCTTATCCTGATGAAAAATCAGAAAAGGAGACTCACAAGAAAGAGCAGATAATTCAGAAACTCTTCTGGCAGAAGAGATGGCCAAAAGGAACAAAACTTTCCAAGAAAGTAATTTAATGTCCAATGAATGCATAGGGGG